>NC_059431.1:22857877-22874984 GCF_021028975.2 Sphaerodactylus townsendi
TGATGATGATGATGATGATGATGATGATGATGATGATGATGATGATGATGAAGGAGGAGAAGGAGAAGGAGAAGAAGAAGAAGGAGAAGGAGAAGAAGAAGAAGAAGAAGAAGAAGAAGAAGAAGAAGAAGAAGAAGAAAAGTTGCACTTACCTGTAATGGTAGTTCATGAAATGTTTATGAGTGTTTTCTGGGCAGGCACATGTCCCTCTCACATTTTGCTATTATGGGCTACTGTATCTTGTAATAGTGCTCCTCCATTCTGATGAAGGGAGAACTAAGGGAGGAGCGCTCTCCCCACCTTCTTCCACATGACCTCTTGGGCAGGAAACTATCCTGCTCTTGACTCCAGAGGGGAGGAGGGAGAGCTTTACAAAGAACTCAAACCTTTCTAGAAAACTTCAGGTCAGAGTTCCACAGCTGGCCTGTGCAATCCCATGCGTGCCTGCACAGAAGAAGACACTTGATGAACAACAGTTACAGCTAAGTAAAATTTTGTTTTTCAACCACAGCAGTAAAAAGAAGATAAGTTGTGCAGGATGTATTAGGCACATTTTTTTGGCAGAAGGTATTCCCATTAAGCGTAGTCTGGTCTTTGCATCAGTTTTTTCCCCACTGGGCTCATCCCAGAACACAGCCAGCCAGCACTATTGAATTAGGTGCAGTTCCTAATATACCATGTATAAGTTCTTTTCTAGGGAGGGGGACACTAACTGAAACATGAGAATTATTAGGAACATGAAATATGATAGGGGTGTTGTCCATTGAAACAATTTAGCTTGAATTCCATTTTTTCCTCCACTTATTCCCTTCCTATCAATTAAAAAACTGACTTTGTTTTTCATCTATGTATTTTAGATAACCTTCTTAATTATTCACTTTCTTGCCTTTAAGTATTTGGCATTAGTAAATAAGATGTATCAATATTTATAAATCCCAAGTATTTGAAGATGCTATTTAAAGAACTCTACTGATTTACTTATAATTAGTTCCAGGAAAGTTTTTTTCTAGGAAGAACTGCAAAGGTTTTTTTTTCTAGGAAGGGCATGTTTCATAGCTGTCTCTTGCCTTCCACCTTAAACTTCTTTTCATGATTATTTGACCTGGGGCTACTCTTCAGATCGAATTCTAATCTAGGGGATCGGACTGCTTCCTTTCAACAAGAATTCTCCATTTTGCTTTCATAATTACTTGAAATGTGGAACCAAGCATGTTACCAATAGCTTTCAGAGGGATCTTTCTATGTCCTTTCTTCCTGTGGCTGCCATTTTCTCTGCATTTTTCCTCTCTGCTGCTCCACTTGGACATTATTTTGAAAAATCAATAATGGCTGTAGTGCTATAGTAATTACCAGTTTTTAAAATATTCCACTGGCAGCTATAGTGCTATGGCAATTACAGGGTTGTCAGTCAAAGTATTGATGGGGTGGAAGCATTTGGTGGGTGGATACTGGGAAATGGCATCACACAATACTCCAGGAACACCCCCCCCCCCAATCTTTATGGTAAAAAAAACTATTTAGAGTTCCTAGAGTGTCATGAGATTCTGTGATATCACTTCTGGGTATGCCACATTGTGTGACATGTTCCCCCCTTTTCCTTCCAACACTCCACTGAGAGAAAGCAGGGGCCAGAGTAATGGTGGCAAGTGTAGTGGTGCCTGCCATAGCAGGCAACCTGATAAGTCTAACCAATTACCATTTTTAATTCCTCAAAAAGTCTCCATTGTCACAGAAGGTGGGAATGGCAAGTCTGAAGGGCTGATAACAGGAAAGGGCACTAAGAGCCCTTTAAGGATGGGCGGTATAACAAGTTTAACTAACTAATAAATAAATAATATGGGCAGAACCCTTGCAGGGCAAGAGCATGTGTGCCACTTTCTGTTCAGATGGCATGATAGCATACTTGAACTGTGACCTTTCCAAAAAGATCAGTGTAAAGCAGGTTTGGGAAGGGACACACTGAGGATGAGGAAAGAACAGCTGCAGCATGATGGTATGTGTATGGTCTGACTCTAAACAAATAACAGGGAAGTGCTAAAATCTGGAACCAAAGCAGAGTAAAATCTGTCAGTTTAAAGCAGGGGTCTGCAACCTGCGGCTCTCCAGATGTTCATGGACTACAATTCCCATCAGCCCCTGCCAGCATGGCCAATTGGCCATGCTGGCAGGGGCTGATGGGATTTGTAGTCCATGAACATCTGGAGAGCCACAGGTTGCAGACCCCTGGTTTAAAGCAACCTTGTGTGAGGAATCTGAGAGATAAAGGTTCACATTGGGTCGCTCCCCACTCACCATTAGCCGCGGGGTTTTCTCTTGTTCAGACGCGGGGAGCCAGGACGTTCCCCACATCCCCAGCGTCCACTGCGCGGCTGCGCAGAAATTGCCACTCTTCCTCCTCCCTGGCGCGCGTCAAATCTGCTCTTCAAAAAACAGCAACATTTTCCCAAACCCCGCGCTTGGCGCGGGGTGGTGGGGTGGTGGGGAACCCGGAAGATGACGCGCGGTTGATTCGCTGGGGCGCAGAGCTTTCCGGCCAATCAGGGGAAAGAATCCTCCATTTTGTTTGGGGAGGGCGTCACTGTCAGTGCGCAGAATGAAGCCACATGAAGACGTTGAGACGTGTGCACAACGTGACGTGACGATATTGTTCCCTTTGTTCGCGGTTTATTGCTGCAAATTCACAGCGAATTTAGTTTGCGAATTCACACAGCGAGGTGCTGCAGACCAGACCAGACGAGTAGTCGGTGGGGGCGGCAAGAACTGATTTTCACTTTATTTTTATGCTGACGTCAGCATGTGCAGACGTCTCAAACAAATGCTTCCAAAGCTTCCAGCGCGTTTCTGATGACGTGCAGACATCCGAGCCTATCAAAAACGACCTCGTCCCAGCCAATGAAAATGGAGGCCCGCCCTCCCTCCATGACGCACACCTGTGCCAGCCAATGAAAATGCTTCATTGCCTCTATTCCCATCAAACTCCTGCTCTTGGCTGCCCGCTAAGTAGCCTCTTAATGGCAAATGAGTGGGGAGCAAATAGTCCTCGCGTGGTCATAAGCCGCTGGAGGCTTTTCGGCGCTGGGACGCCGCGGAGTTGCACACGGAAGAGGTAAGTGGGGAGCCAACGGTCATTGTGAGGTTCTTTTCCCTATTTTTTTTGTTCATTCTCCTCCAAAGACACTTCTGATAATGTTTTAACAGTCCATTGCAACAAAGCATTACAAAAGTACCAGTTCTAAAGAACGCGGCTTTCTCTGAACATATTAATTTGGAAGGTTTCTGAGTTTTTTTCCTGATGTCAGCCGGAAAGCACACAATTGCCTGGAATGAGTGCAATTACCTCTATCTAGTTAATGCTCAGACTGAGTTATTTTCTCTGAAAAGCATCTAATAAAAGCCATTGTACTCTTCTGCATCATAGATGCAAAGATAATATAAATTCCTTTAAAATTAGTCTTTATATAAATTATGAGGTGCTTCTAGAAGGGTTTTTTAGAATGGCAGTTCATAAAGGAGTTTGAAAGGCCTTTTGTTTTCTTTTTGTTTCTGTGTTGGCAGAAAAAAAGCATCGGCCCTTTTTTTGCAATAGAGAAACAACAACAAAACAACAACAAAATTACATCCCATTTCCAAATCATCACTTTGTGCAAAAGCCAAAAAGCATTTTGATTTTGGTCCAGTTATGGGGAGGGAGGGTCTGCATATGCAGCTTGTAGGCACCGTGCTCCCCATGTTGTGAACACACATGGGGGCAGTTCTCATTCCTCAAGCTGGAGGAGCCAAGCCAATGCACTCCACATTCATTGGCCTATCCACAAATACATCATGCCTATAGCACCAGAGAGAAGGCTACTTATCGCTACTCAAGGAAGCCTGCCTGTAAAGAGGATCATAATGAACTTTACTGGTAGCCCTTTAATACTTCAGAACAATTACATTTAGAGACATATTTCTCATCGCGATGCAGCAGACAGTACCTGTCTTGCTGTTCATGAACTTCTAGATGGATTTCGCGAAGTTGCTGTTGTATCAGATCAGTGATGGCTAACCTTTTCTATGACCGAGTACCCAAATTGGTAAACTCAAAACCCATTGATTGATCGCGAAGTGCCAACCTGGCAATTTAACCTGAATAACACTGGAGGTTTTGCTTGTGGAAAACCGGTTTGGTCTAAGGCATGTGTTACTCGGGAGTAAAGTTTCTGATGGTAGTTGGTGGCTTTGCTTTGAAGCAACCGTGGGTAAATCCTCTTCCAATGGTGAATCACAACCCTAGGAGGGAAGTTTTACTCTGTAGCTAAGGCCCTACTGCCAGCAACCGAAGCTTACTCCCAGGTAAAGGATCAGCGCTTTTAGTTCTTCACATGAAAATCAGTGGGGTTTAACAGCACTTAATAGGGCTACTCCTACACTGCTTCCCCAAAATTAGGTTTAATGCTACACCGAGCTCCAGCAGCCCAAGCCAGCCTAGATGTGTGTGTGTGAGGGGGGGGGGGGGACTCTGTTTGTTCGTGCCCCAAGAAAGAGGGCTCCTTGAATACCACCTCTGGCTTCTGCAGCCATAGGTTCACCAACCACTGGACTAGATGGACCATTTCTTTGATCCAGCAAGGCAATTCTTACCCTCTAAACTTCCTTAGCTGAGTATCAGTGAATGGCAAAAAAGAGAGGGGAGAAATTAGCTTCACCTTAACCTCCCAAAGGCTTTCAGTATCCTGGAAGTTTGAAAAACAGGGATGGGATTTCTAAATCATTCACTCCTTCTGATTATTACTTATGGACCCCTAGCTTCATCCCAAAGAGTCAATGTTCAGGAGCTGCCTTGCATTTGCACCAAATGCCTATAGAACTACTGTTTGAATTCTCTAGGGCAGGATAGGGGATATCACTATGACCAAGGATTCTGTAGGCCTAGAGATGGCCAGGAATTTCAATGATAGATACCGTCATGGAATCTACATGATGGTTTAAAGCTCAGCAAGTAAAATAGACATAACTGCTGGAAACCGAATGGCTCTCTAGAATGTTCCAATTAGCCACTAAGTAGAAGCTAGCTACAGCAGACCTAGTTTGAGCCCTTTACATACCAGGGCAATCAGGAGGGTCAGCCTTTAGCTCCTAACTCTTTAAAGAAGCTAGTATTTTTAAGGCATGTAGCTCTCCCAATAATGTGGAGGGCCTAGTAGAATGAACACTTTGGGCATCATCATGATACAAACTGGTCCAAGTCTGGCAATGTTAAGCTGCTTGAGGGCTTTGTAGTTGGGTATTACCATCTGGGTCTGGAAGTTTTTTCTCCCTTTTCATCAAGAGTATCTGCAAAGAAATGAACACTCTCTAGAGAGAAAGCAGTTTATCTGCTGAGACTCTGGACTGACTTTTACCTTATCCCAATTGCTCAAATCAGAGCTGCAAAATATTATGATGTACAGTGCAATTATCCATTGGGGATCTTCCATGATGCTTATTTTCCTTTTTAGAACTTTGAAAACTTTTTGAATTTTACTTTATTTTACTAGATTCAGATCCAGACTTCCGCGTCTCCCCTAATGGTCCTTTTGATTAAGCCTTCTAAATGGGCTCTGCTGAAGTGCAGAAACATTTGCACAGTCTCAGAAACAATGACAAATAAATGCCTTGCTTTCAGGTACCTAATGAGGATGAACGTATCCATAGTTTATCTTAAATCTAATATCTATCCCTCCTCCGGATGAATCAAAGCTGATGGTGTAATGCATCACCGGCCTCATGGAGACAGTGCTTCCCTGTGAGGAATCATCAATGAGGAGAAATATGACAGAGGCCAACAAAATCCTTTTCTTTTGTAAAACTGGAAGGGATAAGCACTTTTAATGAACATTGCACTGCAGTTTAGAATTGTGTTCAATAAATTAGGTGTATACACAGTCATTTGGCATCTGACTAATTTTAGACAACTGTAAAAAAAACCTGGTTTAAGGATTTGAACAGAAACTGGAACGAAGTCTGAGGTTTCCACAGTGCCGGAAGTAGCAAAGCTGTCAAATTTGCAGCATTTAATAGTGGTGCTAAAGTTAAAGTTGAAAACAAATCCCATGTGGATGTCTGAACTGCAGTGCAGTGTAAAATTCAAGACAGGAGAGAAATGATTTGATCTCCTTTGAAATGCGGGAGGAAACCTGCATTTGGTAAGCTGCACACCTCATTTTTAAAAGGGCATTATGGAAATAAATAGCACTTAACATAAGACAGCCAGCCGGTTGCAGCAAGAAAGGTTATTAAAGTCTTCAAAAAGACTAGTGGCTGGGATATCAGGGGAATTAAAAGGGATGCCCAGCATGAAAGTAATGGGGAGGAAGAATCATTTATATTTGCTACACCTATCATAGCAGTAAATACGGGAACAAAACGGCATTCCCGGTGGACAGATGCTTAGTTTAGTATGCTGTGGTGATCACTGCAGTTGTTCAGATGATTCTGTTGACAATGATGGGGCTTTTCGAATAATAATAGAAGGGGAACCATCAGTACTTGTGAAGAATGGCAAATCACATCCCCTTCTCTTTGCAGCCAGCTCCTGTGCCAACAGTTGCTGCCCTCCACTGGCTCCAGCTTGTCTCCTTTACTCTCCTTGACCACTTCTGCTGCCCCCACCTCATTTTTCTGGCTACAAGCGACTGGCCACCAAAACTGGTATTCTGAGCATCTAGTATTTACACATCTAGAGATCATTTGGAGTATATTCACCCCAGTGGTGGGATCCAAAAATTTTAGTAACAGGTTCCCATGGTGGTGGGATTCAAACAGTGGCGTAGCGCCAGTGGGGCTGGGCTGGGCACGACGGGGGCATGGCCAGGCATTCCGGGGGCAGGGCATTGTTGGCGGGAATGTGGCAAGGACGCAGCTGTTGCGCTGGTCCTTGGGCGGGAAACGGATGCACGCAGGTGCAGGCTGCCACGCACGCCGGTGCACCTCCTGCTAAACTGCTTCAAGTTCTGCGCGCTACTGCTGGGAGCGGAGGAGGGGCGTAACTAAAGCAAAAATAATGTGGCAAAATCACCAATTAGTAACCCCCTCTTGGCACACACAAATAATTAATAACCTACTCTCGGGAACCTGTGAGAACCTGCTGGATCCCACCTCTGATTCACCCTCAACATTTTCATAGGAGAATTTTGAGGGGAATTGTAGTGGGGGATTTGTTCTAGTTCAAAGGACTAGTGAAGATGAATTTTGATTGCTAGAGAGAAAGTCTTTGTGGCCAGATGTCAGATGACATGGAGTTATGAGTGGACAACCCAGGTTGCTACTTTTCATATGACATACTTCTGGAGGAGGGGCAGTCCATGATGCAGTTTGTCCAACTCCCAGGTTTCTCTTTCTAAAATTTCTTTCACCTATCGATCCGGAAGAATTTCTATGTATGTGCCTCACTATTTTCCTAATTCAGCTCCTCAAAAGTTTATTTTTGTTTTTAAACTGTAATGCGTTCTAGAAGTTTAAAGAAATGAAGAGTAAAGTGGATGTCCACAGGTTGTCAGCCATTGGCAACAGGTGGGAGAGGGAGAGGATGGAGATGAGGAGAATGATGTTGTGCCAATTGTGTGTCATCACTTCTGGTGCAATCTTGGACGTGATGTCACCTCGTCAGCATAACACTCTAGCATCCCCAAAGCTCTGTGGGTTTACCATAGAAGATTTTTTCGAGTGGAGAATCTAGAGCATCACACTGACATGGAGACATTTCCAAGTTTGTTCCAAAAGAGACACCCTCCCCCCATTTTTCCTCAGTCAGAAGACAAATGGTGGATCCAGAGAATTCAATCAGTTGTTGAAATGTGCAGTTGCATTTTCCACCTGGTTAGATACTGAACTCCTTGATTAAAGTTAGTGCATTTGTATAATTTAACTACTTATTACTTTTTAGTAATCATTCACATTGTTAGTCTGTTTTTTTCCTTCACCCTAACAAACTACCGTGTTTCCCCGAATATAAGACAGTGTCTTATATTAATTGTTGCTCCCAAAGATGCGCTATGTCTTATTTTCAGGGGATGTCTTGTTTTTCTGTGTTCTGTTCGTCGGGCATGCTTCCAAACAAAAACTTTGCTATGTCTTACTTTCGGGGGATGCCTTATATTTCGCACTTCAGCAAAACCTCTACTATGTCTTATTTTTCGGGGATGTCTTATATTAGGGGAAACAGGGTATATCAAGGTAATGGATTCTGAAAATGTTCTTTAATTCTAACTTTGATAAGTTCTTCACATTGTAATCTTGCCAGCTGGGATTTAGAGGGATCAGTGGTGTTGTGAGCATCTGGAGAGTAATTATCCTGGAAATAAATGTTACTAAATTAAATAGTTGTAGCATTTTAAATATTATATTAGCAAATATGGATGCCAAAGTTTAAAAAAATAGGTTGGTTTCATTTCTCTGTTAGGGATTTGAAATGGGAAGGTCTGAAATCTCAGCCCAGAACTGAGGTAAGGATGAATTGTGAGGTGGCCTAGTTTTCAGAGGAAATGGGGTTGGTTCATTTCAAACTCACCCACTTTAGAAATATTGAGTTTTTGAATATCAAATTCAAAAATCTCTTTGGATTTAAGCTAGTACATAAGTAAGCTTGGGCTTTCCTAAAATGTCTCCATCACAACTCTGTCTTCAAAACTTAGGCCGTTTCCGCACGGGCGGAATATGGCGGCCTGGGGATGGCAAAAACGCTGTCCTCAGGCCGCCATTCGCACAGGGGGCGCAGCTGCTTCGCAGCCGCGCTGCCCTCGCGCCGCCCGCCCGCTGCCGAGCCGGCGTTTCCAGAGTGCGCTGGGAAGCGCACTTTTCTGGAAACGCCGGCTGGAAGCTGCTGCCGTGCGAACGGCAGCGGCTTCCCAGCGCTTCCCCCCCACTCCCTCCCTTCACTTACCTGCTCTCTGGCCCTCCAGCGCGTTACCGGGGCCTGAGGACACGCCCCCCTGCTCTGCGACACGGAAGCAGGCACGCAGGGCAGGGGAGGCGTGTCCCCAGGCCCTGGCGACGCGCCAGAGGGCCGGAGAGCAGGTAAGTCGACTGGGCGACGGCGCCCAGTGGCGCCGTCTCCCCGGTTCTTTCTGGGACCATCCATGCGGACGGTCCCAGCGTTGTTGGGTCGGTGTCAGAAACGCCGACCCAAGCCCTTCCGCCTCCTTGCGGAAAGGGCCTTACCTTATAGCAGCAGTAGTGGAAGACAATGCATAAAAGGGGAAACTGTTCCTTGTGGTTCCTTTAGGCCCCAAAAATTTTCAAACAGGAAGCTCCTACTGCAAAGTCCCCTAGGAACTGCTGTTGATCAAAGCCTCTGAAGTGATGCTAAGGACCTAGAAAAATAGTGTACTGGCTGAGAAGTAATGTGAACAGACCAGGTATTTCTGAGATTTCAGAGAGTTTTTTTAAAAAAGATTTAGAATTCTCTGAATGTTCTCTGCAAAAGCTCAGAAAGGACAAGCTCATCCTGAATCTTCCTTGAGGGTATTTGCTCATTTCTAAAGTTAAAATTACCCTAGGAACCCATCTGAGAAGAGTAGTGCTTCACAAGATGACTCTGTCTAGCAGATACTAGTGCAATTCCCACAAGATTTACTGGAGTTTATATGAAGGATAAACTGGTTTTCATCTACTTTTGCATTAATTCTTGGAATACATGCATAATTTTTGATGCTGCTACCTTTAATAGTTTTATTCACACAAACTTGAAATACAAAGTTACAGTTGGAAGTGATTCATGCAGTTAGTCAAATCAAGTGGTAAAGCTTTTTGTGCCACTTTTGACCTATGAACGGAAGATGGAAATTGCAATTTTGAAGGGTCTTGCTCAAACAGACTCTTCCTACCCATACAAAACCATCACATTAATGGAGCAGTCCGAAGGACTGAATTCAGTGATATTGTAACAGTGTCATCCAAAGGATGCTTTCCCCACATGTAAGACCCATTGAGAAGACCTGTGGAGGGTAACACTAAAAAGATCTCCCTGAAATGTTTTGATATGAGTTGTGAGCTTTCTTTAATGGGGTAATGTCCAAATATTCAACCTCTTGTACACGCTCAGTCTGCACTGCAGTTCTAGAAGAAACTTGTTTGGTTGAGAAGCAAGAGTAGTCTTTCTCATTCTATGCTGTTTCCTTCCCTGTACCTCCGGGCCAACAGGAATCCAAGGGTATGTATTCAGCTGCCTTATACTTTGGGTTAGACCATAGCATAAGATGGTTGTTGCCTCTTGCTTGAGTATATGAGCAATGACATTAAACACCTTAAGATTATACTGAGCAATAACAGAGATGATGCTGTAAGTCTTTGCGTGTGTTTGAGCTCATTCTGAAGACAGGGTTATTAATCTGAAATTTATACTCAGTTTAATGTCTTGCTGGTGCCTGTCAAATGAAGATTTTCCTGGCAGTTGGTAATTATGCATCTTCACTGGTCTTCAGTTTAATTAAGAACTTCAGAGTTTTATTTTGAATTTTCCCCCTACTTACTGTTAAATGTCAGCAGACTGCCAGGAAAGGTACCTTGCCATGATTGAATTATTATTTGAGTTATTCCAAGTTATTTACTGTAATGGTGCTTTTTTTATTTAAAGAATGACCTTTTTCCTAGATTAGGTTTTTGTCACGGGGCATTCAGTCTGCTTGTCGTTTTGTTTTGTTTTTTTTGTTATCTTGTATATAAAAAGAGCACATCTGATTTTCATATTCTAATTTAAAGTTCAGACATTTCTAGAGAGTTTCAAGAAAGTTTGATTTTTGATTGCTGCCAGTTTAAGGATAGATGCAATTCTATAATTAGGTAGAGAATGGTAGTTGCAACGGGGGGGGGGGGGGGCTGATTTCATTTCCTATAAACTCATCAATGGATTTGATGGGAAATGATTCATGTCAACATGTAGGCCCACGCTACATATGAACATGTGTTAGCATTATGAATGTGTGAGAAATCTGGTAGCCTTATTCAGACTATTTTGGCATTCCTCAAATGTTTTATCTGTGTCAGATTTAGTTACTATGGCCAAAGAAAGACTAAAGATTTTGGGTGGCCCTCACACCCTCCTGGATGAAATTTTTCTAGTCTTATTGAGACTCACTAGGCTTCTTAAAGATTGCCCACCTGCCCCCGCCCCCAGAAAATACAACTGTAGTTTTGAAATTGTATTTGAATTCACAGTTGCATTGTTAGTTAATTCTTATGATTTGATCTCATAAGAGTTTATCATTCCTGATAGTCAGGGCATAGTCAGAGCAGTAGGGCCACAAGAGGTATGGTCTATTTCCAAAAGGATCCTACAATTTTGATACAAATGTATGTGAGGAACTAGATGTGCGCTGGGTTAAGCACTAGTGGTAGGATATGTGCTTTGTCTTCGAAGGTCTGACGTTCAGTCTCTGGCATCTTTGGCAAAGATCCATTGCTGTTGGGAACCTGGAGAGTTTCCAGTCAAAAATAGACAATACTGGCATAGACAAACCAACAATCTGAGCTGTTATGATCATATGATAGTGACTGAACCACAGAAGCATGTAGGTGCTGTGGTTGGCCATTTTCTTTCCCTGTATGTGCATCTGGCCGAAAGTAGCATGGTCTTAGGAGGTTACAACACTGAGCTGTCTGGAGCGTGTTCACTACAGGGAGTCCTTCTCTGTCCAGTGAAGGATACTGTGTTTCCTTTGTTCTCTCTCCCTTGTTGTCATCATCTTCACGTGCATGGCAGCAACCCGACATCAGGGACATGGCCAGGTCATTAGCTGGCTGCTTTCATCTGCCCATCTCAAGGATGTTGTTGATATACCAACTTTACCTACGATTGACACATTGTAGCAGAGTTACTATGGACCTTGGAGCAATGGCTAATCTCTCTGTATCTTGGAGAGGGGTCTTTTCTGGCACATGTTTCCTCACACCAAGTGAACATGGGAAACTGACTAATGCTGCCAGCAATGTAATGGCTTTTGCTGGGCAATGCACAGACATTGGAGTCTCTTTGTGTTAGGCATTCCATCCCTGGGACCCCTGTAACTGTCTTTTCAATTTCAGCTGAGCTAGATGAAGTGGTACACAGAAAAGCCCTGATGTTAGGGTCAGCGGCCAAGCTACCAACGTGGACTCTGAGAGACAGGGAAATGCAAATTGCTGTCACTAAAGTAGTGTGACATCACCTCAGAAACATGGAGTTTCAGTGGAATCCTAGAATTGAGCCCGGATGTCAAAATGTCAATTCTGTGGTCATTACAGAAGTGATCATCACAGATAACAATCCCCCCCAGGGACGTGAGAGGGTGCTAGATTTTTTATGGGGATGTTTGGGGGGTGGGGCCACATCCCCACCTGCCCTCTGGGGGCGCAAGCATGCCTCCCCAAGCCCCGCCCCCAGGCCCCAGTGCTTATAAAAGCAGCTCTCCAAGGCCAGGAATGGCAGACTCCCCTGCCCCCCCCGCCCCCCCCCCCCCCACTAGCTGGGCTCCCAGCTGGCAGCCAGCAGTCCCTTCTGCCCTGCCCTCCAGCAGAGGTGTAGCTAGGGAAAATGGAGACCAGTGCAAAATCTGAGTTGTGCGCCCCCTTCCCCCATGGGCAGCCACTGTGATACTGGAATCCACCCCTAAACAGCATCACTTTCAATGGTGTTTTAACTAGGGAGCCCAGATTCTCCTTTTAAATCCACCTTAAAGGGAGAATCTGGGGTCTCCAGTTAAAACAACATTGAAAGTGATGCTGTTTTCGGGTGGATTATCCTCACCCTGAAATAGCATCACTTTCAGTGTTTAAACTGGGGACCTCAGATTCTCCCTTTAAATCTATGCCGAAGGGGGTGGATTTAAAAGGAGAATCTGGGGAAATTTGCAGGGTGCCTGCTGTCAGGGGTGCAATTGTTAAGCTAGCAGCACCAAAATTTTAGGGTATCTTTAGGAGACTCTCCTAATGATACCACCCAGGTTTGGTGAAGTTTAGTTCATGGGGTCCAAAGTTATGGACCTTCAAAGGTGTAGCCACCATCTTCTATTAGCTCCCATTGTTTCCTCTGCTTGCATCATGGTCGACTGCTAGTTCAGCCTGTAAAGTACACAAATAAACTTTGTTTTCTCTGCTGATGACGTGGATGTGTCATTTTTTCCATGTTTTTGTTTTCAAGGAAGTGTCTTTGAAGCTACAAAGACATGATATGAGAATCACAGCTGATTGAAAAAAGGAAAAAGACACGTGCATGTAATTGGCAGGAAAAATTTAGTTCATTTGTATACTTTACACACTTAAATAGCAACCACCTGTGATGCAAGCAGAGGAAACAGCCTTGGGAACAACTCACCTAATGGTAGGCAGTTCAGTGAATACCTGGAGCAGCAGAAAATGGCGGATGTGAGCTGCGAATAAACCCAAAGTCAGAGCTTTAATCTCGGGCAGGAAAAATAAGAAGCAAGCAGATAATGTCTTCAACCCATCTTGGGGGAAAAGATCTCTAGTTTAGCATTTTCAAGCCCCCAGGTTGAGCGGAAATAAAACATTATGAGGACATCTTAGGGGAAAAGTTGTGCGAACTCCTTCCCTAAAATGCTTCTTTTCATATTCTCAAGATGTTTTATTTGCATTGTCCAGCGAGCAGCACAGTGTGCCTTTTTAAATCTATGCTAGTATGTTCTGGTTTATCTATAGAAATAGTAGAACATTGAACAGTTTTAAATAATAGTTCTTATAATAGTGGCTGATCATAAACGTCATTCTTACCTGCTTATTGAATAGTCTCCTTTTTAAAAGTTTCAGGAAAAGGAACTTGGGCAACTTTGAATTTCCTAAAGTGTGAAAAAAATCACCAGATGCTTGGTTTAAAACAAAATCATGTCATGACTTAAAATCACAAAATCACTGCTGAGATGCTAAGGAAGCATTATTAAGTGATTAACCTCATGAGGGCTGGAACATTGGCTTGCTTTTTAAAAAGAATTGAGTTGAATATCGCACAATTACAAAGTGCCAATTGATTGAAATTAAATACACTTCATTAACAACCTTCCTTTTTCTAACTGAATTTAATTGACAAGGGCTGTGATCTTATGTATGATAAGGCTACTTAAATTCCCCTAACTTCAGTGAGTTTTAAAGACACTTTAAAGTTGGCTGGATTGCAGCCAAGATTTTAATGCACTTATTTTGGTTTTCATTTTTATCTTTATTGAGCAATTATATTCTCTGACCTAAATAATGCTAAATATGACCCATTTTGTCTTGGACCTTTTAGGCTTGATGAGATTATCAATGAATGTGACTTTTTAAAAGCTGTCTATCAAAGTTGTAAAGTAGATGCCTTTTATTTATTTTTTTAAATCAAACTATGCTCCCCATAAGTGTCTGCTAATATTCCATTTCTGTCTAAATGAAAGTGGAAGAAGCATTGAAGTTTCAACTGTTTTGTGTATAATCAGGCATTCTGAACAAGATGAGTGGAATTCCTCATGCCTAGGAAGTAGTAGCGTAGCTACCACACGATGGGGTGCGGACAGTCATTCCGGGTGGATGCCGTTGGGGTCACATGGGGGTGGAAAATTGTCCCCACAACCCTCCTCCTTCCCCCCTCACCCTGCCCCACCAGGTCCGGCAGAGGTCTCTGCCCCCCCCCCAGATTCCTCTGCTGGCTAAGGTAAGTGGGGTGCAGGGGGGCAATGCAGGGGGCAACATGGGAGCCCATGGGGGGAACTCAGAATCTGCCCCAGGCTCCATTTTCCCTAGCTACGCCCCTGCTTGGAAGATGTGGGATGACACATTAAAATGGATGCTGTGTGTAAGATTCCTTTTCTAATCTAACTGAACTGTTCACGTTTCAAAAATTCTGCTGGGTACCTCTTTGGAAAGTGCAGTGTGTGTGTATTTTTGTTCTTAGATGTAGTTTTCCTGCCCTCTCTTAACTGCAAATCTTTGGTATACCTGATTATCTGAGCCGTGAGCAATTAGTAGAGAGCCAACGTGGTTTAGTTGTTAAGGCATCGAGAAATCTTGGTTTGAATTTCCAACCTTCCATGGAAACTTGCTAGGTGACCTTGGACCAATCACACACTTTCAGCTTCAACCCTGGCAATTATGTGAATGGGAGACCTCCAATGGATACCAGGGGGCATGACATGGAGGCAGGCAATGGCAAGCTACCTCTGAACATCTCTTGACTTGAAAACCGCAGAGGGTTACCATAAGTCAGCTGTGACTTGATGACCAAAAAAAGGCAATATGTATGGATGAGGACCACAGTTTTTAATATTTGTGTCAGTCTTTTGGCATTTCTGAGGAAGGATTAGATTAGATCAGATCTCCCCCACCCGCCCAAGCATATCTTGCATGTTGCTCTGCCTTAAACATGCCTGGACTGAGTGATGCTCAACTGACTGGGGAAATCCCACCTCTGCATATAAATGCTGAGATCCCTTGGACATTGGTGTCACTTCCAGAGTCTCACTCAGAATATGAGGCTATAAATACCCCTGTTACAGCTTTCAACTGCCAAGATATATCTCTGTTAAATGAGCAAAAAGATTATGTGGTTCAGCAAGCAGAGAAACTGTTAAAAATCATAATAGTTAGGAGGTACATTTGACAGAGTCAATGCAGGCCTTTCAGAGTTTGTGTGATTGGTGAACTGCAGGTCACCGGATCCTGCCAGGAGGCACTGGTGTTTATGGACAAGTATAAATGCAAACTTAGGAGATGGATTCTTAAGGAAAGATTGAATAGGCCCTGAGGATCAAGTCACAAATAGCAGACATAGGGCTGCTATTGAGAATGGTATTGCAGCAGCATGAGCAGGTGGCTCTTTTCAGAGGTGGGATCCAGCAGGTTCTCACAGGTTCCCAAGAGTAGGTTACTAATTATTTGTGTGTGCCGAGAGGGGGTTACTAACTTTACTAATTGGGGATTTTGCCACGTGATTTTTGCCTTAGTTACGCCCTCCTCTCAGCAGTAGTGTGCAGAACTTGAAGCAGTCTAGCAGGAGGTGCACCGGCGTGCGTGGCAGGCTGCACCTGCGTGCATTCGTTTCCTGCCCAAGGACCAGCGCAGTGGCTGCGTCCTTGCCACAGCCCCGCCCAGGAATGCCCCGCCCCCGGAATGCCCGGCCACGCCCCCGTCATGTCCCACCCAGCCCCATTGGCGCTATGCCACAGTTTGAATCCCACCACCGTGGGAACCTGTTACTAAAATTTTTGGATCCCACCACTGGCTCTCTTGTAGTGGAGGAGGAAAATGGCGGCTGCTGGGAAAGAACGTTTGGAGTTATATGCCAGCCTGGAGATTGTTTTATTTACTTAACTCTGAACTTTGATGATTTCCTCAGCCTTTTGGTCACAGCTAAGGACCTTGTGACTCTATTGAGAATGGTACAGCACACCTGTGATGCATTCTTCTCCCTCCCTCCATAATGTACAGCTTCCTTTAGTTTGTGACATGACATGTCATGTCACATACTTGCCTGCTGTCTGTTCCCTATTGTTGGCTTCTGTTGGCAACATGCAAGGAGTTGTACATTGTGATGATATCAACTCATGGGGTTAAGTGAAGGTACACATTATTATTATTTGTCATCAGGTCACAGCTGACCTATGGCAATCCCATAAAGTTTTCAAGGCAAGAGATGTTTGGAGGTGTTTTGCCATTGCCTGCCTCCACATCACAACTCTGGTGTCCTTGGAGGTTGACCATCCAGGGTTGAGCCTACTTAGCTTCTGAGATCTGATGAGATCAGGCTTGCATATTATGAGAAGAGTCAAAAAGGTGTGACATGGGAAATGCTGTTTTAGCCAGCAGCTCTGTATATATGAGTGACATAAACATGTAGTCTGGTTTTAATCCTTCCAGACTTCAGAATGTATCATGCAACCTTTTTGACCTTTACAGTGCTATCCCATGCAGTCGCTCCATTTAAGCCCATTGAAATCATTTGGTTTAGACTGGAGTAACTCTGCATAGCTTTGCACTGGCCGAATTCCCATTGAAAATTTAATCTAGATGCAACCAAGTTTCAAAAGAATCAGCACCTTTTCATCCAGGTTCCAACATCCTCACTGCAGCATGTGCCCCTTGGGGGGGGGGGGGGGGTGCCTGCTGTCAGGATGTGATTGTTAAGCTAGCA
>NC_059431.1:22875084-22892301 GCF_021028975.2 Sphaerodactylus townsendi
TGCTAGCTTAACAATCCCACCCTGACCGCCGGCCCCCCCCCCCCCCCCCTCCAAGGGGCACATGCTGCAGTGAGGATGTTGGAACCTGGATGAAAAGGTGCTGATTCTTTTGAAACTTGGTTGCATCTAGATTAAATTTTCAATGGGAATTCGGCCAGTGCAAAGCTATGCAGAGTTACTCCAGTCTAAACCAAATGATTTCAATGGGCTTAAATGGAGCGACTGCATGGGATAGCACTGTAAAGGTCAAAAAGGTTGCATGATACATTCTGAAGTCTGGAAGGATTAAAACCAGACTACATGTTTATGTCACTCATATATACAGAGCTGCTGGCTAAAACAGCATTTCCCATGTCACACCTTTTTGACTCTTCTCATAATATGCAAGCCTGATCTCATCAGATCTCAGAAGCTAAGTAGGCTCAACCCTGGATGGTCAACCTCCAAGGACACCAGAGTTGTGATGTGGAGGCAGGCAATGGCAAAACACCTCCAAACATCTCTTGCCTTGAAAACTTTATGGGATTGCCATAGGTCAGCTGTGACCTGATGACAAATAATAATAATGTGTACCTTCACTTAACCCCATGAGTTGATATCATCACAATGTACAACTCCTTGCATGTTGCCAACAGAAGCCAACAATAGGGAACAGACAGCAGGCAAGTATGTGACATGACATGTCATGTCACAAACTAAAGGAAGCTGTACATTATGGAGGGAGGGAGAAGAATGCATCACAGGTGTGCTGTACCATTCTCAATAGAGTCACAAGGTCCTTAGCTGTGACCAAAAGGCTGAGGAAATCATCAAAGTTCAGAGTTAAGTAAATAAAACAATCTCCAGGCTGGCATATAACTCCAAACGTTCTTTCCCAGCAGCCGCCATTTTCCTCCTCCACTACAAGAGAGCCAGTGGTGGGATCCAAAAATTTTAGTAACAGGTTCCCACGGTGGTGGGATTCAAACTGTGGCATAGCGCCAATGGGGCTGGGTGGGACACGACGGGGGCGTGGCCGGGCATTCCGGGGGCGGGGCATTCCTGGGCAGGGCTGTGGCAAGGACGCAGCCGCTGCGCTGGTCCTTGGGCAGGAAACGAATGCACGCAGGTGCAGCCTGCCACGCACGCCGGTGCACCTCCTGCTAGACTGCTTCAAGTTCTGCACACTACTGCTGAGAGGTGGGCGTAACTAAGGCAAAAATCACCTGGCAAAATCCACAATTAGTAAAGTTAGTAACCCCCTCTCGGCACACACAAATAATTAGTAACCTACTCTCAGGAACCTGTGAGAACCTGCTGGATCCCACCTCTGAAAAGAGCCACCTGCTCATGCTGCTGCAATACCATTCTCAATAGCAGCCCTATGTCTGCTATTTGTGACTTGATCCTCAGGGCCTATTCAATCTTTCCTTAAGAATCCATCTCCTAAGTTTGCATTTATACTTGTCCATAAACACCAGTGCCTCCTGGCAGGATCCGGTGACCTGCAGTTCACCAATCACACAAACTCTGAAAGGCCTGCATTGACTCTGTCAAATGTACCTCCTAACTATTATGATTTTTAACAGTTTCTCTGCTTGCTGAACCACATAATCTTTTTGCTCATTTAACAGAGATATATCTTGGCAGTTGAAAGCTGTAACAGGGGTATTTATAGCCTCATATTCTGAGTGAGACTCTGGAAGTGACACCAATGTCCAAGGGATCTCAGCATTTATATGCAGAGGTGGGATTTCCCCAGTCAGTTGAGCATCACTCAGTCCAGGCATGTTTAAGGCAGAGCAACATGCAAGATATGCTTGGGCGGGTGGGGGAGATCTGATCTAATCTAATCCTTCCTCAGAAATGCCAAAAGACTGACACAAATATTAAAAACTGTGGTCCTCATCCATACATATTGCCTTTTTTTGGTCATCAAGTCACAGCTGACTTATGGTAACCCTCTGCGGTTTTCAAGTCAAGAGATGTTCAGAGGTAGCTTGCCATTGCCTGCCTCCATGTCATGCCCCCTGGTATCCATTGGAGGTCTCCCATTCACATAATTGCCAGGGTTGAAGCTGAAAGTGTGTGATTGGTCCAAGGTCACCTAGCAAGTTTCCATGGAAGGTTGGAAATTCAAACCAAGATTTCTCGATGCCTTAACAACTAAACCACGTTGGCTCTCTACTAATTGCTCACGGCTCAGATAATCAGGTATACCAAAGATTTGCAGTTAAGAGAGGGCAGGAAAACTACATCTAAGAACAAAAATACACACACACTGCACTTTCCAAAGAGGTACCCAGCAGAATTTTTGAAACGTGAACAGTTCAGTTAGATTAGAAAAGGAATCTTACACACAGCATCCATTTTAATGTGTCATCCCACATCTTCCAAGCAGGGGCGTAGCTAGGGAAAATGGAGCCTGGGGCAGATTCTGAGTTCCCCCCATGGGCTCCCATGTTGCCCCCTGCATTGCCCCCCTGCACCCCACTTACCTTAGCCAGCAGAGGAATCTGGGGGGGGGGCAGAGACCTCTGCCGGACCTGGTGGGGCAGGGTGAGGGGGGAAGGAGGAGGGTTGTGGGGACAATTTTCCACCCCCATGTGACCCCAACGGCATCCACCCGGAATGACTGTCCGCACCCCATCGTGTGGTAGCTACGCTACTACTTCCTAGGCATGAGGAATTCCACTCATCTTGTTCAGAATGCCTGATTATACACAAAACAGTTGAAACTTCAATGCTTCTTCCACTTTCATTTAGACAGAAATGGAATATTAGCAGACACTTATGGGGAGCATAGTTTGATTTAAAAAAATAAATAAAAGGCATCTACTTTACAACTTTGATAGACAGCTTTTAAAAAGTCACATTCATTGATAATCTCATCAAGCCTAAAAGGTCCAAGACAAAATGGGTCATATTTAGCATTATTTAGGTCAGAGAATATAATTGCTCAATAAAGATAAAAATGAAAACCAAAATAAGTGCATTAAAATCTTGGCTGCAATCCAGCCAACTTTAAAGTGTCTTTAAAACTCACTGAAGTTAGGGGAATTTAAGTAGCCTTATCATACATAAGATCACAGCCCTTGTCAATTAAATTCAGTTAGAAAAAGGAAGGTTGTTAATGAAGTGTATTTAATTTCAATCAATTGGCACTTTGTAATTGTGCGATATTCAACTCAATTCTTTTTAAAAAGCAAGCCAATGTTCCAGCCCTCATGAGGTTAATCACTTAATAATGCTTCCTTAGCATCTCAGCAGTGATTTTGTGATTTTAAGTCATGACATGATTTTGTTTTAAACCAAGCATCTGGTGATTTTTTTCACACTTTAGGAAATTCAAAGTTGCCCAAGTTCCTTTTCCTGAAACTTTTAAAAAGGAGACTATTCAATAAGCAGGTAAGAATGACGTTTATGATCAGCCACTATTATAAGAACTATTATTTAAAACTGTTCAATGTTCTACTATTTCTATAGATAAACCAGAACATACTAGCATAGATTTAAAAAGGCACACTGTGCTGCTCGCTGGACAATGCAAATAAAACATCTTGAGAATATGAAAAGAAGCATTTTAGGGAAGGAGTTCGCACAACTTTTCCCCTAAGATGTCCTCATAATGTTTTATTTCCGCTCAACCTGGGGGCTTGAAAATGCTAAACTAGAGATCTTTTCCCCCAAGATGGGTTGAAGACATTATCTGCTTGCTTCTTATTTTTCCTGCCCGAGATTAAAGCTCTGACTTTGGGTTTATTCGCAGCTCACATCCGCCATTTTCTGCTGCTCCAGGTATTCACTGAACTGCCTACCATTAGGTGAGTTGTTCCCAAGGCTGTTTCCTCTGCTTGCATCACAGGTGGTTGCTATTTAAGTGTGTAAAGTATACAAATGAACTAAATTTTTCCTGCCAATTACATGCACGTGTCTTTTTCCTTTTTTCAATCAGCTGTGATTCTCATATCATGTCTTTGTAGCTTCAAAGACACTTCCTTGAAAACAAAAACATGGAAAAAATGACACATCCACGTCATCAGCAGAGAAAACAAAGTTTATTTGTGTACTTTACAGGCTGAACTAGCAGTCGACCATGATGCAAGCAGAGGAAACAATGGGAGCTAATAGAAGATGGTGGCTACACCTTTGAAGGTCCATAACTTTGGACCCGCTGAACCAAACTTCACCAAACCTGGGTGGTACCATCAGTCTCTTACTGATACCACCCAGGTTTTGTAAAGTTTGGTTCAGCGGGTCCAAAGTTATGGACTTTCAAAGGGGGTTTCCAATGGGAGCTAATAGAAGATGGGGCTCCATAACTTTGGACCCCATGAACTAAACTTCACCAAACCTGGGTGGTATCATTAGGAGAGTCTCCTAAAGATACCCTAAAATTTTGGTGCTGCTAGCTTAACAATTGCACCCCTGACAGCAGGCACCCTGCAAATTTCCCCAGATTCTCCTTTTAAATCCACCCCCTTCGGCATAGATTTAAAGGGAGAATCTGAGGTCCCCAGTTTAAACACTGAAAGTGATGCTATTTCAGGGTGAGGATAATCCACCCGAAAACAGCATCACTTTCAATGTTGTTTTAACTGGAGACCCCAGATTCTCCCTTTAAGGTGGATTTAAAAGGAGAATCTGGGCTCCCTAGTTTAAACACCATTGAAAGTGATGCTGTTTAGGGGTGGATTCCAGTATCACAGTGGCTGCCCATGGGGGAAGGGGGCGCACAACTCAGATTTTGCACTGGTCTCCATTTTCCCTAGCTACACCTCTGCTGGAGGGCAGGGCAGAAGGGACTGCTGGCTGCCAGCTGGGAGCCCAGCTAGTGGGGGGGGCAGGGAGGGTGGGGCAGGGGAGTCTGCCATTCCCGGCCTTGGAGAGCTGCTTTTATAAGCACTGAGGCCGAGGGCAGGGCTTGGGGAGGCATGCCCACGCCCCCAGGGGCAGGTGGGGATGTGGCCCCACCCCCAAACATCCCCATAAAAAATCTATACCTACGTCCCTGGGGGGGATTGTTATCTGTGATGATCACTTCTGTAATGACCACAGAATTGACATTTTGACATCCGGGCTCAATTCTAGGATTCCACTGAAACTCCATGTTTCTGAAAGTGATGTCACACTACTTGAGTGACAGCAATTTGCATTTCCCTGTCTCTCTGAGTCCTGGTTACCAGTGCTTGGCCGCTGACCCTAACATCAGGGCTTTTCTGTGTACTACTTCATCCCCGCTCAGCTGAAAGTGAAAAGACAGTGCAGAGTCCCAGGGATGGAATGCCTAACACAAAGACTCCAATGTCTGTGCATTGCTGACAACCATGCATTGCTGGCAGCATTAGTCAGTTTCCCATGTTCACTTGGTAATGAGGAAACATGTGCAGAAAAGACCCCTCTCCAAGATACAGAAAGTGTAGCCATTGCTCCAAGGTCCATAGTAACTCTGCTACAATGTGTCAGTCGTGGGGTGGTATATCAACAACATCCTTGAGATGGGCAGATGAAAGCAGCCAGCTAATGACCTGGCCATGTCCCTGATGTCAGGTTACTGCCACGCACGTAAAGATGACAGCAAGGGAGAGAACAAAGGGAACACAGTATCCTTCACTGGACAGAGAAGGACTCCCTGTAGTGAACACGCTCCAGACAGCTCAGTGTTGTAACCTCCTAAGACCATGCTACTTTCGGCCAGATGCACATACAGGGAAAGAAAATGGCCAACCACAGCACCTACATGCTTCTGTGGTTCAGTCACTATCATATGATCATAACAGCTCAGATTGTTGGTTTGTCTATGCCAGTATTGTCTATTTTTGACTGGAAACTCTCCAGGTTCCCAACAGCAATGGATCTTTGCCAAAGATGCCAGAGACTGAACGTCAGACCTTCGAAGACAAAGCACATATCCTACCACTAGTGCTTAACCCAGCATACCTGTAGCCCTTCACATACATTTGTATCAAAATTGTAGGATCCTTAAAATAGGGACCATACCTCTTGTGGCCCTACTGCTCTGACTATGCCCTGACTATCAGGAATGATAAACTCTTATGAGATCAAATCATAAGAATTAACTAACAATGCAACTGTGAATTCAAATACAATTTCAAAACTACAGTTGTATTTTCTGGGGGCGGGGGCAGGTGGGCAATCTTTAAGAAGCCTAGTGAGTCTCAATAAGACTAGAAAAATTTCATCCAGGAGGGTGTGAGGGCCACCCAAAATCTTTAGTCTTTCTTTGGCCATAGTAACTAAATCTGACACAGATAAAACATTTGAGGAATGCCAAAATAGTCTGAATAAGGCTACCAGATTTCTCACACATTCATAATGCTAACACATGTTCATATGCAAGCCTAAATATATAATACATGAATCATTTCCCATCAACTCCATTGATCTGTTTATAGGAAATGAAATCAGCCCCCCCCCCCCCGTTGCAACTACCATTCTCTACCTAATTATAGAATTGCATCTATCCTTAAACTGGCAGCAATCAAAAATCAAACTTTCTTGAAACTCTCTAGAAATGTCTGAACTTTAAATTAGAATATGAAAATCAGATGTGCTCTTTTTATATACAAGATAACAAAAAAAACAAAACAAAACGACAAGCAGACTGAATGCCCCGTGACAAAAACCTAATCTAGGAAAAAGGTCATTCTTTAAATAAAAAAAGCACCATTACAGTAAATAACTTGGAATAACTCAAATAATAATTCAATCATGGCAAGGTACCTTTCCTGGCAGTCTGCTGACATTTAACAGTAAGTAGGGGGAAAATTCAAAATAAAACTCTGAAGTTCTTAATTAAACTGAAGACCAGTGAAGATGCATAATTACCAACTGCCAGGAAAATCTTCATTTGACAGGCACCAGCAAGACATTAAACTGAGTATAAATTCTAGATTAATAACCCTGTCTTCAGAATGGTTTCAAACACGGGCACTAAAGACTCTTACAGCATCATCTCTGTTATTGCTCAGTATAATCTTAAGCTGTTTAATGTCATTTGCCTGCATACTCAAGCTGGAGGCAACAAAATCCATCTTGGTGCTATGGTCTAAACCCAAAGCATAAGGCAGCTGAAATTTCATACACCCTGGATTCCTTGTTGGCCCGGAGGTACAGGGAAGCTAAAAGCATAGAATGAGAAAGACTACTCTTGCTTCTCAACCAAACAAGTTTCTTCTAGAATTGCAGTGCAGACTCAGATAAACAAGAGGCTGAAATATATTCTGGACATTACCTATTAAAGAAAAGCTCACAACTCATATCAAAACATTTCAGGGAGACCTTTTTAGTGTTACCCTCCAATAGGTCTTCCTAAATTGGCCCCATATGGGGAAAGCATCCGGGATGATACTGTTACATTATCAGTGAATTCAGTCCTTCGGACTGTTCCATTTAATGCATGGTTCGTATGGGTAGGAAGAGTCTGTTAAGCAAGACCCTTCTTCCAAATTGTAATTTCCATCTTCTCGTTTCATAGGGTCAAAAGTGGCACAAAAAGCTTTACCACTTGACGGACTAACTGCATGAACTACTTCCAACTGTAACTTTGTATTTCAAGTTTGTGTGAATAAAACTATTAAAGGTAGCAGCATCAAAAATTATGCGCTATTCCAAAGGAATTAATGCAAAAGTAGGATGAAAACCAGTTTATCCTTCATATAAACTCCAGTAAATTCTGTCTGTATTGCACTAGCATCTGCTAGACAGAGTCATCTTGTGAAGCACTACTCTTCCTTCAGATGGGTTCCCAGCAATTTTAATCCTTTTAGAAATGAGCAAATATTCTCAGCTGCATCCTGGCATTTGAGCTTGTCCTTTCTCCTGAGCTTTTGCAGAGTCATCTATGAATTCTAAATCTTTTTTAAAAAAACTCCCTCTGAAATCCTCATAGTGAAATACCTGGCCCATACGCATTACTTCTCGTTTCAGTACACTATTTTTCTAGGTCCTTAGCATCACTTCTCTGTATGCTTTGACCAACAGCAGTTCCTAGGGGACCTTGCGGTGGTATTTCATGTTTGAAATTCTTTGGGGCCTAAATGTCCACAAGGAACAGTTTCCCCTTTTATGCATTGTCTTCAATTACTGCTGCTATAAGGTAAGGCCCTTTCCGCAAGGAGGCGGCGGAAGGTCGGCGCTTCTGACAATCGCACTCATCAAACGCTGGGACCAACACCGCATGGATGGTCCCAGAGAGAACCGGGGAGATGCCGCCACTGGGCGCCAGCTCTTAAATGATTTAGCTCAGCTCTCCTGCCCTCTGACAGCCGTTGCCTGGGGACACGCCTCCCCTGTCTCCCGTGCCTGCTCTCCAGGCCTCTGAGTATAGGGGCGTGTCCTCCGGCCCCGGCAACGCGCTGGAGGGCCAGGAGAGCAGGTGGGTGAAGGGAGGGAGCGGGGGGGAAGCGCTGGGAAGCCGCTGCCGGGCGCAAGACAGCAGTGCCCAGCCGGCGCCTCTGAAAAGCGCGCTTGACAGCGCACTCTGGAAACGCCGGCTCGGCAGCCGGGCGGGCGGCGCCGAGGGCAGCGCGCCAAGGCGAAGCAGCTGCTCTCAGCGAATGGCGGCCTGAGGACAGCGCTGGCCATCCCCAGGCCGCCATATTCCGGCGGTGCTGCTCCAGCCTGCTCTTTGAAGACAGAGTTGTGGATGGAGACATTTTTTTAGGAAAGCCTGGGCTTACTTATGTACTAGCATGCATCCAAAGAGATTTTTGAATTCCTGATATTCAAAACCTCAATATTTCTAAAGTGGGTGAGTTTGAAAATGAACCAACCCCATTTCCTCTGAAAACTAGGCTGACTCAGCACCACCCTTAACTCCTGTTCTAAGTTTAGATTTCGCACCTTCCCATTTCAAATCCCTATCAGAGAAATGAAACCAACCTATTTTTTTAAACTTTGGCATCCATATTTGCTAATATAATATTTAAAATGCTACAACTATTTAATTTAGTAATACTACTTTGTGGATAATTACTCTCCAGATGCTCACTAAATACCACTGATCCCTCTAAATCCCAGCTGGTGATTTACAACGTGTTGAACTTATCAAAGTTAGAATTAAAGAATACGTTCAGAACCGCTTCACCGATATATACCTCGGTTTCCCCTAATATAAGACATTATTACATCCCAAAAAGGAAGAATATAGTAGAAATTTACTGAAGTGCGAAATATAAGGCATCCCCCGAAAGCATATGAGCAAAGTTTTTGTTTGGAAGCATGCCCGCCAATTTAACAGAACACAGAAAAACAAGACATCCCCTGAAAATAAGCAAGACATAGCGCATCTTTGGGAGTAACAATTGTATAAGCCATACGGCCTTATATATTCCTCAAAACACGGTAGTTTGAAAGAAAGAAGGAAAAAGACAGACTAACAATGTGAATGAACATTTACTAAAAAGTACAGCAGTTAAATGGTACAAATGCACTAACTTTTAATCAAGGAGACAGTATCTAAACTATGGTGCGCAACCGCACATTTCAAACAACTGATTGAATTCTCTGGACCGCCCACGTATCTTCTGACCGAGTACCTGTAGGGTGTCTCAAACAAACTTGGAAATGTCACCATGTCAGCGTGATGCTTTAGATTCACCACTCGCACCTTCCATGGTAAAACCACATGAGCTTCGGTAGATGCTAGGAGTGTTATGCTGACGAGGTGACATCACGTCCAAGATTGCACCAGAAGTGATGTGACACACAATTAAGCACAACATCATTCTCCTCATCTCCATCCTTTCCCTCTCCCTCCTGTTGCCAATAATAATGGCTGGACAACCTGTGGACATCCACTTTACTCTTTTCATTTCTTTAAACTTCTAGAACGTGATTACAGTTTAAAAACAAAAATAAACTTTTGAGGAGCTGAATTAGGGAAAAATAGTGAGGCACATATTACAGGAAACCTTCCGGACCTATAGGTGAAAGAAACAGGAAAGAGAAACCTGGGAGTTGGGACAAACTGTATCATGGACTGCCCCTCCTCCAGGAAGGAAGTGGCCATATGTAAAGTAGCAAAACCTGGGTTATCCCACTCATAACTCCATGTCATCTGACATCTGGCCACAAAGACTTTCTCTCTAGCAATCAAAATTCATCTTCTACCAGTCCTTTGAATTCAGAACAACTTCATTTACAATTCCCCTCTTCAAAATTCTCCTATGAAAAATGTTGAGTGGTGAATCAGAGGTGGGATCCAGCAGGTTCTCATAGGTTCCCCAGAGTAGGCGATAACACAAAGTGTGTGCCAAGAGGGGGTCACTAACGGTGATTTTGCCACGGCTTTTGCTTTAGTTACGCCTCCTCCTCGGCCTCCCAGCAGTAGCTGCGCAGAACTTGAAGCAGTTTAGCAGGAGGGTGCACCGGGCGCGGCGTGGCAGCCTGCACCTGCGTTCATCCATGACCCGCTCACTAAGCACCTGTTTAAATGAGCTGCGCCCCGCCATATTCCCTCTACCAACAATGCCCTTTGCCTCCGGAATGCCTGGCCATGCCCCCCGGCCGTGTCTAGCCCAGTCTCACTGGCTTAATACGCCACTGTTTGAATCCCACCACCATGTGGGAACTCTGCTACTAAAATTTTTGGATCCCACCACTGGGGTGAATATACTCCAAATGATCTCTAGATGTGCAAATACTCTAGATGCTCAGAATAACAGTTTTGCGGCCAGTCGCCAGGTTTCAGAAAAATGAGGTGGGGGCAGCAGAAGGTGTCACAGAGTAAAGGAGACAAGCTGGAGCCAGTGGAGGGCAGCAACTGTTGGCACAGGAGCTGGCTGCATGAGAAGGGGATGTGACTTGCCATTCTTCACAAGTACTGATTATCTCCTTCTATTATTATTCGAAAAGTTTTATCATTGTCAACAGAATCATATCTTGAACAACTGCAGTGATCACCACAGCATACTAAACTAAGCACCTGTCCACCGGGAATGCCGCTTTTGTTCCCCGTATTTACTGCTATGATAGGTGTAGCAAATATGTCGATCTTTTCCTCCCCATTACTTTCTCATGCTGGGCATCCCTTTTAATTTTGATATCCCAGCCACTTTCGGTCTTTTTGAAGACTTTAATAACCTTTCTTGCTGCAACCGGGTTGGCTATTGTCTTATGTTAAGTGCTATTTATTTCCGGCAATGCTCTTTTAAAATTGAGAGGTGCAGCTTACCAAATGTCGTGCTCTTCTCCTATCGCATTTCAAAGGAGATCAAATCATTTCTCTCCTGTCTTGAATTTTACACTGCACTGCAGTTCAGACATCCACATGGGATTTGTTTTCAACTCTTCTTAACTTTAGCACCACCATTAAGTTTTACCATATTGACAGCTTTGCTACTTCCGGCACTGTGGAAACCTCAGACTTCGTTCCAGTTTCTGTTCAAATCCTTAAACCAGGTTTTTTTTACAGTTGTCTAAAATTAGTCAGATGCCAAATGACTGTGTATACACCTAATTTATTGAACACAATTCTAAACTGCAGTGCAATGTTCATTAAAAGTGCTTATCCCTTCCAGTTTTACAAAAGAAAAGGATTTTGTTGGCCTCTGTCATATTTCTCCTCATTGATGATTCCTCACAGGGAAGCACTGTCTCCATGAGACGGTCATTACCATCAGCTTTGATTCATCGGAGGAGGGGGGGATATTAGATTTAAGATAAACTGGATACGTTCATCCTCATTAGGTACCTGAAAGCAAGGCATTTGTTGTCATTGTTTCTGAGACTGTGCAAATGTTCTGCACTTCAGCAGAGCCCATTTAGGAGCTTAATCAAAGGACCATTAGGGGAGACGCAGAGTCTGGATCTGAATCTAGTAAATAAAGTAAAATTCAAAAAGTTTTCAAGTTCTAAAAAGGAAAATAAGCATCATGGAAGATCCCCAATGGATAATTACTGTACATCATATTTTGCAGCTCCCCAAGATTCAGAGCAATTGGGATAAGGTAAAAGTCAGTCCAGAGTCTCAGCAGATAAACTGCTTTCTCTCTGAGTGTTCATTTCTTTGCAGATACTCTTGATGAAAAGGGAGAAAAAACTTCCAGGCCCAGATGGTAATACCTTTACAAAGCCCTCAAGCAGCTTAACATTGCCAGACTTGGACAATTTGTATCATGATGCCCAAGTGTTCATTCTACTAGGCCCTCCATTATTGGGAGAGCTACATGCCTTAAAAATACTAGCTTCTTTAAAGTTAGGAGCTAAAGGCTGACCCTCTGATTGCCCTGGTATGTAAGGGCTCAAACTAGGTCTGCTGTAGCAACTACTTAGTGGCTAGTGGAACATTCTAGAGCCATTCGGTTTCCAGCAGTTATCATCTGTTTGCTGAGCTTTAAACCATCATGTAGATTCCATGACATTGTCTATCATTGAAATTCCTGGCCATCTCTAAAACCTACAGAATCCTTGGTCATAGTGATATCCCCTATCCTGCCCACAAATTCAAACAGTAGTTCTATAGGCATTTGGTGCAAATGCAGACGCTCTGAACATTGACTCATACAGACAAGCTAGGGGTCCATAAGTAATAATCAGAAGGAGTGAATGATTTAGAAATCCCATCCCTGTTTTCCAAACTTCCAGGATACTGAAAGCCTTTGGGAGGTTGAGCAAGCTAATTTCTCCCCCCTCTTTTTTGCCATTCACTGATACTCAGCTAAGGAAGTTAGAGGGTAAGAATTGCCTTGCTGGATCAAAGAAATGGTCCATCTAGTCCAGTGGTGGTGAACCTATGGCACAGGCGCCAGAGGTGGCATTCAGAGCCCTCTCTGCGGGCACGAACAAACAGAGTCCCCCCCCTCACACACACACATCTAGGCTGGCCTGGGCTGCTGGGCTCGATTATTAGCATTAAACCTAATTTTGGGGAAGCAGTGTAGGTAACCCTATTAAGTGCTGTTAAACCCCACTGATTTTCATGTGAAGAACTAAAGCGCGATCCTTTACCTGGGAGTAAACTCGGTTGCTGGCAATGGGGCCTGCTTCTGAGTAAACCCTCCTAGGGTTGTGATTCACCTGTTGGAAGAGTTGCACGGTTGCTTCAAAGCAAAGCCACCAACTACCATCAAGCTTACTCCCGAGTAACACATGCCTTAGAGCCAACCGGTTTTTCTAAACCAAAACCTCAGTATTCAGGTTAAATTGCCAGGTTGGCACTTTGCGATAAATAAATGGGTTTTGGGTTGCAATTTGGGTACTCGGTCTCGAAAAGGTTCGCCATCACTGATCTAGTCTAACAGCAACTAACGAAATCCATCTAGAAGTTCATGAACAGCAAGACAGGTACTGTCTGCTGCATGCGGTAATTATGTCTCTAAATGTAATTGTTCTAGTATTAAGGCTACCAGTGAAGTTCATTATGATCCTCTTTGAAGGCACTGCTTCCTTGAGTAACGTAAATGGCCTTCTCTGGTGCTATAGGCATGATGTATTTGTGGATAGGCCAATGAATGTGGAGTGCATTGGCTTGGCTCCACCAGCTTGAGAATGAGAACTGCCCCCATGTGTGTTCACAACATGGGAGCACAGTGCCTACAAGCTGCATATGCAGACCCTCCCTCCCCATAACTGGACCAAAATCAAAATGCTTTTTGGCACACAAAGAAGTGATTTGGAAATAGGATGTAATTTTGTTGTTGTTTTGTTGTTGTTTCTCTATTGCAAAAAAAGGGCAAATGCTTTTTTCTGCAACACAGAAACAAAAAGAAAACAAAAGGCCTTTCAGCTCCTTTATGAACTGCCGTACTAAAAAACCCTTCTAAACACCTCATAGTATATAAAAGACTAATTTTAAAGGAATTTATATTATCTTTGCATCTATGATGCAGAAGAGTACAATGGCTTTTATTAGATGCTTTTCAGAAAATAACTCAGTCTGAGCATTAGCTAGATAGAGGTAATTGCACTCATTCCAGGCAATTGTGCTTTCCGGCGACATCAGGAAAAACTCAGAAACCTTCCAAATTAGCCCTTTATGTTCAGAAAAGCCACGTTCTTTAGGAGCAGTACTTTTGTGTCTTTGTTGCAATGGACTGTTAAAACATTATCAGAAGTGTCTTTGGAGGAGAATGAACAAAAAATAGGGAAAGAACCTCACAATGGGTCGCTCCCCACTTACCTCTTCGTGTGCAACTCCGCAGCGTCCCCGCGCCGAAAAGCCTCCGCGGCTTATGACCACGGAGACTATTTGCTCCCCACTCATTTGCCATTAAGGAGCTAACGCGGGCAGCCAAGAACGGGAGTTTCGTGGGAATAGAGGCAATGAAGCATTTTCATTGGCTGGCACAGGTGTGCGTCATGGAGGGAGGGCGGGCCTCCATTTTCATTGGCTGGGACGAGGTCGTTTTTGATAGGCTCGGATGTCTGCACGTCATCAGAAACGCGCTGGAAGCTTTGGAAGCATTTGTTTGAGACGTCTGCACATGCTGACGTCAGCATAAAAATAAAGTGAAAATCAGTTCTTGCCGCCCCCACCGACTACTCGTCTGGTCTGGTCTGCAGCACCTCGCTGTGTGAATTCGCAAACTAAATTCGCTGTGAATTTGCAGCAATAAACCGCGAACAAAGGGAACAATATCGTCACGTCACGTTGTGCACACGTCTCAACGTCTTCATGTGGCTTCATTCTGCGCACTGACAGTGACGCCCTCCCCAAACAAAATGGAGGATTCTTTCCCCTGATTGGCCGGAAAGCTCTGCGCCCCAGCGAATCAACCGCGCGTCATCTTCCGGGTTCCCCACCACCCCACCACCCCGCGCCAAGCGCGGGGTTTGGGAAAATGTTGCTGTTTTTTGAAGAGCAGATTTGACGCGCGCCAGGGAGGAGGAAGAGTGGCAATTTCTGCGCAGCCGCGCAGTGGACGCTGGGGATGTGGGGAACGTCCTGGCTCCCCGCGTCTGAACAAGAGAAAACCCCGCGGCTAATGGTGAGTGGGGAGCGACCCAATGTGAACCTTTATCTCTCAGATTCCTCACACAAGGTTGCTTTAAACCAGGGGTCTGCAACCTGTGGCTCTCCAGATGTTCATGGACTACAAATCCCATCAGCCCCTGCCAGCATGGCCAATTGGCCATGCTGGCAGGGGCTGATGGGAATTGTAGTCCATGAACATCTGGAGAGCCGCAGGTTGCAGACCCCTGCTTTAAACTGACAGATTTTACTCTGCTTTGGTTCCAGATTTTAGCACTTCCCTGTTATTTGTTTAGAGTCAGACCATACACATACCATCATGCTGCAGCTGTTCTTTCCTCATCCTCAGTGTGTCCCTTCCCAAACCTGCTTTACACTGATCTTTTTGGAAAGGTCACAGTTCAAGTATGCTATCATGCCATCTGAACAGAAAGTGGCACACATGCTCTTGCCCTGCAAGGGTTCTGCCCATATTATTTATTTATTAGTTAGTTAAACTTGTTATACCGCCCATCCTTAAAGGGCTCTTAGTGCCCTTTCCTGTTATCAGCCCTTCAGACTTGCCATTCCCACCTTCTGTGACAATGGAGACTTTTTGAGGAATTAAAAATGGTAATTGGTTAGACTTATCAGGTTGCCTGCTATGGCAGGCACCACTACACTTGCCACCATTACTCTGGCCCCTGCTTTCTCTCAGTGGAGTGTTGGAAGGAAAAGGGGGGAACATGTCACACAATGTGGCATACCCAGAAGTGATATCACAGAATCTCATGACACTCTAGGAACTCTAAATAGTTTTTTTTACCATAAAGATTGGGGGGGGGGTGTTCCTGGAGTATTGTGTGATGCCATTTCCCAGTATCCACCCACCAAATGCTTCCACCCCATCAATACTTTGACTGACAACCCTGTAATTGCCATAGCACTATAGCTGCCAGTGGAATATTTTAAAAACTGGTAATTACTATAGCACTACAGCCATTATTGATTTTTCAAAATAATGTCCAAGTGGAGCAGCAGAGAGGAAAAATGCAGAGAAAATGGCAGCCACAGGAAGAAAGGACATAGAAAGATCCCTCTGAAAGCTATTGGTAACATGCTTGGTTCCACATTTCAAGTAATTATGAAAGCAAAATGGAGAATTCTTGTTGAAAGGAAGCAGTCCGATCCCCTAGATTAGAATTCGATCTGAAGAGTAGCCCCAGGTCAAATAATCATGAAAAGAAGTTTAAGGTGGAAGGCAAGAGACAGCTATGAAACATGCCCTTCCTAGAAAAAAAAACCTTTGCAGTTCTTCCTAGAAAAAAACTTTCCTGGAACTAATTATAAGTAAATCAGTAGAGTTCTTTAAATAGCATCTTCAAATACTTGGGATTTATAAATATTGATACATCTTATTTACTAATGCCAAATACTTAAAGGCAAGAAAGTGAATAATTAAGAAGGTTATCTAAAATACATAGATGAAAAACAAAGTCAGTTTTTTAATTGATAGGAAGGGAATAAGTGGAGGAAAAAATGGAATTCAAGCTAAATTGTTTCAATGGACAACACCCCTATCATATTTCATGTTCCTAATAATTCTCATGTTTCAGTTAGTGTCCCCCTCCCTAGAAAAGAACTTATACATGGTATATTAGGAACTGCACCTAATTCAATAGTGCTGGCTGGCTGTGTTCTGGGATGAGCCCAGTGGGGAAAAAACTGATGCAAAGACCAGACTACGCTTAATGGGAATACCTTCTGCCAAAAAAATGTGCCTAATACATCCTGCACAACTTATCTTCTTTTTACTGCTGTGGTTGAAAAACAAAATTTTACTTAGCTGTAACTGTTGTTCATCAAGTGTCTTCTTCTGTGCAGGCACGCATGGGATTGCACAGGCCAGCTGTGGAACTCTGACCTGAAGTTTTCTAGAAAGGTTTGAGTTCTTTGTAAAGCTCTCCCTCCTCCCCTCTGGAGTCAAGAGCAGGATAGTTTCCTGCCCAAGAGGTCATGTGGAAGAAGGTGGGGAGAGCGCTCCTCCCTTAGTTCTCCCTTCATCAGAATGGAGGAGCACTATTACAAGATACAGTAGCCCATAATAGCAAAATGTGAGAGGGACATGTGCCTGCCCAGAAAACACTCATAAACATTTCATGAACTACCATTACAGGTAAGTGCAACTTTTCTTCTTCTTCTTCTTCTTCTTCTTCTTCTTCTTCTTCTTCTTCTTCTTCTTCTTCTTCTTCTTCTTCTCCTTCTTCTTCTTCTTCTTCATCATCATCATCATCATCATCATCATCATCATCATCATCATCATC
>NC_059431.1:22892393-22908556 GCF_021028975.2 Sphaerodactylus townsendi
TGATTTTGGAATTTGAATGAAGCTCATATGTTGAGCTCTACAGTGCACTCTGTAAAATATTGGTAGTGTGGCCATGGCTACCAATCTTGATCCTCTTTGATCTGAGATTGCAAATGCCTTAACAGACCAGGTGCTCGGGAGCAACAGCCACAGAAGACCATTGCTTTCACATCCTGCACGTAAGCTCCCAAAGGCACCTGGTGAGCCACTGCGAGTAGCAGAGAGCTGGACTAGATGGACTCTGGTCTGATCCAGCTGGCTTGTTCTTATGTTCTTATGTTCTTTGTTTAGTCAAAGTGTGAAAGTATTCCGTCTATTTGACTGCTAGCTGCATTTACTGTTTCAGATCCTCCAGGAGGTAGCTAGAGCTTTCCTGGAGTTACAACTGATTTCCTGGAGTTACAACTGGGAGAAAATTGCTGATTTGAAAGTGGGCTATATGGCATTATACCCATGGAAGTCCCTCCCCTCCCTAAACCCTTGTTTGGCTCCACTCACAAAATCTCCAGGTAATTCCCAATTTGGGCTGGCAACCCTATCTGTATGCATCCCATCTGCTTGTGTGACCCTCCCTTGTCTAAGTGCAAGCCTTCCCATAGTCTACCCTCACAGCTAACTAAAGTCCTTTCCTCAGTGGTGTCAGACATTGTGCTGACGGAGCATGGGTGGTGCAGTGCTAACCAGTGATAGGGCAGGGAGTACAGGCAGCAGAGGACCCAGTCAAAGAGGACCAGAGGATCAAGGGTTGCAGGATGCCAGCCCTGGGTTGCAGGAAGGAACTGTTTTGTGATAAGGCTTGCATTATTCAACATATAATCATTCCTGGTGACCCATTACTGTCAATTTTATTCTAGTTATCCAAAAAATTTAGTAACAGGTTCCCTCGCCAGCCCCCTCCCCCCTCAGCAAAGGGGGCAGAGGCGTACCTAGGCAAACCTGAGCCCTGGGCAAAACCTGAGTTGGATGTTCCCCCCCATGGGCAGCCACCCCACCACGACCCCAAAAAGTTTTCTTGCACCACCAGGTCATTTCTAAATCTTGCTCACATTATAGAAAATGCCCCAACTCACAAATCTGAACACAGCAATGGTGAAACACACAGGTTCTTTGATAGAGACTGGAGAGATAAAAGGTACGAAAGGCTGAGAATCAATGAATTGCAGTACCTGAAAGGGATTAACCCAGTTCAGGGAGTGACATTATTAGTCGCAATTGCTATATGGAACCTTCACGTTCAAAGGCAGGATGCCTCTCGGGGAGGCGAGGGCGTGGAGATGGAAGAGCGGACCCAATTAGTACGCCCCGCTCAGCACACACAAATAATTAGTAACCCACTCTCGGGAACTGGTGAGAACCTGCTGGATCCCACCTCTGCTTATACCCGACTAAAAAATAATAATACATAATTTAAGGATAACATTTGGGGAGGAGACTATTATTGGCATGATCCTCTAACTCCATCCAGGCCCCCCATTTCTCCTCCCCAAAGGCCAGAAGCCCTTCGGGGGTAGGGCGGTTTATCAAATCGAATAAATAATAATAATAATAATAATAATAATAATAATAATAATAATAATAATAATAATAATAATAATAATAATAATAAGAATAATAAGAATAATAATAAGAATAATAATAATAATAATAATAATAATAAGAAGAAGAAGAAGAAGAAGAAGAAGAAGAAGAACCACCACCACCACCACCACCACCACCACCACCACCACCACCACCACCACCACCACCCTATTCCAGGCAATTGGAGCTGCGCTGTTTGTAGAAGGTCTCTAGGTAGGTTAATTGGATCTCTTCCACCTTCCATTCCTCAGTGCAGTTAGCATTACTGACACATGGGGTGATGTCACATCACAATGTTCCCTAGCCAGGCTATGTTTATGGGGTGGGTTGCCACTGCCTTCCCAGTCGTCCTTGCTTTACCCCCAGAACCTGGGAAAGGTGGACAGGTGAGTCAACTTAGAGACAGCTACCTGAAATTGACTTCTGTCGAGATTGGCCTTTCCCCCACTTACCTTAAGCCCCGCGCTACTCTCCTAAAGTAGCACGGGGTCCAGCTGCACTCCCCACTTCAGGGACGGCGAGAATGCAGCCACCCCGACGCTGCCTCTCTCGCACCCCCTCAGCGCGCGTAATTCCTGGTGCCTTTTGAAATGGCGCCTTTTGATGACCCCGCGCAGAGTGCGGGGTCGTGGGGAAGCTGGGGCGCGCGCCAGGAATTGTGCATGCTGGGAATTGTGCGCAGCAACCCTCGGACAAAGGCAAGTGGAAAAAGGGCCATTGAAGTCAGGTTGTGAGCAGCTTGGACTGTACTACTGCAGCTTATGACTTTATGCCACTCCTATGATTACCCACCATCCGAAATGCTATCTTGTCTGGATGGGATGTCAGTATATTCATTCTCATTCTGACTGTCATTGGTTGCAGACTGTTCTTTAGAGGAAAACAGCATCTGCTTCAGATGCAAATAGCTGGTTTCAGTGGTGTAGCTACCGTGAGGAGGGGTGGGGACAGGTGCCCCAAGCGGGCCCCCGTTCAGTCCGTTCCACATTGTTCCTCCCACCCCCCATTGTTTTTATTTGCAATCTCAAAATGCTTTAAATGCACCCTCTCTTTTCTAGCAATTCTTGGGGCTGAAATACTTTTTTAATGGCTTCATTTGTGTGCTGTTCCTTTAAGAAGCTAGAAAAATGGAGGCTAGGAATCATTTCAAGGGGGTGAATATGAACAAAAGAGGAGAGTGAAAATGTTTCATAAACATTTTAAGAGATTTGTGCGCCGTTGAATGCCGTTGGCATTCAATTAAAACATTTTGAGGTTGCAAATAAAACACTTTGGAAACGGAAAGGGGTAAAAACAATGCAGAACTCCATGGAGGAATTGTTTTATTTCCAGCCTCAAAACATTTTAAAAGTTTTGTGCAGAAAGGGCCAAGGTGAGTTGCTTATTATTGAAACTCATCCCACAACATGTGGGCCGATGGTGAAAGAGAAACATCTTCCTTTACATTTGTACAGTTGCTTTATTTTTGTTAAAACTTTGTATTTTACTCCTCATTTATCGTGAAATGGCACAGAGATCATTTTAAAACCAAGAGGGCCTATTATACTTAATTTAAACACAAAATCTCAAGCTCGCCTTCTTCCTAAGTGACAGAATTGCCATTTACCTACAGCTGATGGGGTTTAAATTCACAGATAATTTAATTGTGTTGTTTTTCTTGTCCCAAAATTGTTACACACCAAACATTTAAATGGAATTATAGGGGTAATAAAGGCAGAATTATTATATTCAAAAAAATGGCCAAATAATGATAGCCTTTTATCTTCTGTCTTCCACATCATTGAAAAAGTGAAGAAACAACCACTTACAAACCAATGTCTTGGGCGGGGGGGGGGGGGGCAAAAAGAACACCAATGAACTTTTTATTTGCTATAATAATGCCCTAAGTGGAATTATAGGCAATTATGTGTTGAAACTTCAACTCAGATTTAAAGTTTGCTGGTTTAGCGAACGAATACATTCTTTTTAAAATCTCTATGAATACCCAGCTTGCTGGGGGTAATTTATAGATGACCATTGAAGGCAATAGCAAACCACTCCTAGCAAAGTCTGCCTAGTAAACACTGTGATCTGACATCACTGATGAGTCAGTACTGACCCAGTCTTTGCACGCGGGATTCCCTTTACCTTGTATGCTTGTAAAAATAATTTTACCAGCCTGATACTGGGGTCAAAGTCAACCCAATGAAGATATAGCTTGATAAATGCATACTTGTGTGGGCACGTTGAAAGATTTCTCTAACAATTATGCTACTTGGGAATAAAACATGAAATTATATTAAAGGTTTTTGTTCAGGGGTATCAAAAAATAGGATAATTGATAGCTCAAACATCAAAATCTGTGAACAGATACAAAAGAAAAAGCAGTGCCCCCTATACAAGTTCTTTAAAAGTTTTTTTTCCCCCCATGGGAAATAACCCCAAACAATAACTTTCAGTCAATGGTCGTTTCTCCACTTACCATTGACCACCCTTGCTGCGCGCTACTCTCAGCGCGCGTCATTTCTGGTGTGCTCCCGGGCTTCCCCATGACCCTGCACTTTGCGTGGGATCATCAAAAGGCACCGTTTCGAGAAGCGCCAGGAATTACGTGCGCTGAGGGGGCGCGAGAGCGGCAGCGTCGGGGCGGCTGCATTGTCACCGCCCCTGTAGTGGGGAGTGCCGAGGGACCCCGCGCTACTTGGCGAGAGTAGCGCGTAGCAGATGGTAAGTGGGGAATCGACCAATGTTTCCTGTAAGCCATGTGGCTGCACAAACAGTGTATTAGTGCCACACAGGTTAGGAGGCCTCGCTGGTGGTTCAGTTCTGCCCAGTGGGAGAGCTCGCTGGTGGTTCAGTTCTGCCCAGTGAGAGTGAGCTTTCTGCAGCAGTAAGGAAACCTCAGCGGGACCAAGGCTTCCAGTACTAAGTCCTATGGGGTTTCGAAAATATCACTAGCACCTTTCTCATGCACTGACCAAAGCCTCCTAGAGATCTAGTTTAAAAACAAACTGGAGTAGACTTTCATTATTTTAAGTGCTGCCTCAACCAATTGATCCTATAGTTAATTAAGTAAAAGTTTTCACAGTGGCGTAGCTGGCGAGGACAAGGCGGGCCGATGCATCAGGCACCACTTGCTGGTGTCACATGGGGGGGATATTCGGCCTCCCCTTCCTCGCTTCTCCCAATGAGAGCTGCTTTGCACTGCCCCACCAGTTTCTGTTCGCCCACTGCACATTACCAGCTTACCAGAGGTGGGATCCAGCAGGTTCTCACAGGTTTCCGAGAGTAGGTAACTAATAATTTGTGTGTGCCGAGAGGGGGTTATTAATTGGTGATTTTGCTACGTGATTTTTGCCTTGGTTACGCCCCTCCTCTCAGCAGTAGTGCGCAGAACTTGAAGCAGTCTAGCAGGAGGTGCACCGGCATGCGTGACAGCCTGCGTGTGCGTGCATTCGTTTCCTGCCCAAGGACAGGTGCACTGGCTACATTTTGCCACAGCCCCGCCCAGGAATGCCCCACCCCCGGAATGCCTGGCCATGCCCCCATTGTGCCCCGCCCATCCCCATTGGCACTACGCCACTGTTTAAATCCCACAATCATGGGAACCTGTTACTAAAATTTTTGGATCCCACCACTGCAGCTTACCCTTGGAGCGGTACCACCAGGGGTCTCTGTGCCACTGCCAGCTGCTTGCCGGAGGAGCGGCTGTGAAGTGGCAGGGAGGGAGCTTTACAGGTGCTTGCTGGAATAGTGTGCAGTGGTGCCTTTGTGATCTCTCGAGCGACTGCCTCCACAGCAGGTCCAGGAGTCTTGCTTTTGTTAGCGCTCTGGTGCTGCACACCACTGAGGTCTCTTTCCTCTTCAGGTTCCAAGCCCAAATCCCCAGCAGTTTCCCAGATTGGCAGTGGCGTAGCAATTACGGGACAGGGTGGGGTGCCCTGCCCTGGGCATGCACCATTGGTGTGATGTGGGGGTCAGAAATCGCCCCCACAAATTCCCTTCCCCCCTCACCACACCCTGTCCCACCAGCCAGGCCCTGGCAGTCAGAGGATGTTTTTTTCAGCCAGTTAATGGTTGAAATAAAGTAAGTGGGCGTGGGAGGGGACTCCATGGGGGAGGCGGCCCAACACCCATACTCCTTCCCCCCACCCCACCCCACCCCATCTTACCCCACCCTACCAGCCAGGGCCTGACAGCCAGAGCAGGCTGGTTTTTCAGTCGGCTGCCAGTTGAAATAAAGAAAGTGAGCAGTGGGCAGGGTTCTGTGTGGGGGCTCCTCAGGGGGTGGGAGCCCATGTGGGGTGGGGCCTGGGTACCATTATGGCTCGAACACCATTTTATCCCCCCTACCACCCTGCAGCTTGAATCTGTCAAAACTACTCTCCATCCCTTGGCTGGCCTAAAGGCTGTAATAATAAACTACTACTACTGCCCTCCACCCCTTTGCCAGTGACCAGGGAGGACTCTCAAAAACTTATAATCCCCCCCCCCCAAAAAAAAATTGTTGGTCCCTAAGGGGCTACTGGACTCAAATCTGGCCATTAATGTGTAAAACTAAAGCAAGGAAATTTAGGAACACAACTGTAACACAATGCATTACAGCAAATTAAAAATGATAAGATATTAATAATGTTTTGACGGTAGGCAATGCTTTATATACTGTCCCTGTTAGATGTAGCTGTCAAAATTCCTTAAAGCAAAGTTTAAAAATGAGCACAGAGGGGTAGCTTCACTAGCAAATATGAACCAGTTCCCGTTTATAATGGGTAAATCTTAAACTATTTATATGCCATTAAAGGTATTCGAAATCAAAATTCGAAGTTCTGTACAATGGGTAGGGCAGGATACTTTTGGGATAAATATATCCAATAGGAAGTTTTTATTCACTCTTTAGAATTGTCTAAGGTTCTTTTATTATCATTTTTAAACTACCGCTTATGTTTGCTAACCATGCCCTGTGCTTAAAGAGAGAAGGACTAATTCTTCAGTTCTGTAATTTTCATAATTTAAAAATAATAGTTCACCACTTTATAAATTGTAGGTTACATCACTCAGTATCACCTTCACAAGTTCACAAGCTGTGTTTGTGATCTCTCAATACCACTTCTACCCAACCCAGTCCTTTAGAGAACCAGACACAATTCTTCGACTAAACAGTATCCTGGACTGATTTTCCAGAGTCTTACGCAATGGACCATTATATTTCTCCATCAGATTGCAGCATTCATGATATTCCCCTATTTAATAACCTATTTTTTCTCTGAATTCCTTCCATTACGTTAGTTCTATGTTTAATCAGTCTACCCACTCTTTTTCCTCTAATAAAATATTGAATGCATTTCGAAAAGGTAATAGCCACTTATTCAGCTATCTATAGTGAATACAAATCACCTCCAGGTAGACTACGTAGAAAAAAACCCCTGTGAATTGGAAGGCCCTTGCTCTCTGAGACTATCCAAGTATAAATGGGTTGCTAAATGATTCTTTAAAGCAACATTTGCAGTCTCGTTTGCAAGGCCGTTGTTTTAACATTATAAAGACCAGTTTTTCAGATGGAATGGAAGAACTGGGCCATTTATACAACATAGAGCTATGGAACGTCTCTCAAACATGTTGGATTACAGCAAAGGCGTATTGGGGGGAAATGGCATCCAGGGGCAATAGCTGCTCTGGGCACTTCCTGCTCCCGTGCCCCCCACCCCACCCCCCACCTGTGGCCTACTTGAGCCAGGGGGCTGCCGCTGCCCCTTCCCGCTCAACCTCCATCAGCGGTGGCACCGTTGCCTCGTCTTTGGAGGCAGCAGGGCCACCGCCAATGGAGGTTGAGCTGGGGGGTGGCAGCGGCCGGCAGGCCCACAGCTTGCCGCGACCTGCCAGCTGCTGCTACCCCTCCCCCGCTCAACCTCCATTGGCCCCGGCCCTGCTGCCTCGTCTTTGGCCTCTTGTGAGGCTGGGCCAAGGGGCCCCCAGTGGGCCCATGGAAGACTTTGGTCTGTAGGGGGGCCATTTTGCACCCCCATGTGACCAGATAGATGGCACCCAGGGACATGGGTTACCTCTGGCAGGTACATTCCTGGAATACGGTGCTTCTTTCCTTGCTGGAACAGAAGTCGTTTAGTGTAGATGCACTTCTGAATTTATCCCCTTCCAGATTTCTTACAGAAAGTTGGAGTTATGAACTGCCCCCCGAAGAACAAATTCTCGGAGGTTTTCTTTTTTTAAAAAAAAAAATGGATGCCACAGTTTTTTCTGCAGAGTTTGCGACACAGTTCAGCTCAGCTCCAATGCTTCAGGCGGCTTACGGATTGATAAATTACCCCCACCAATTAACAATAAAACCACAATTCATCACACTACAGTCACAATAAACTCAAATCCAATTACAAGAAACCAATAAACAGCTCCAAGTAGAAAACGCACAGCCATCTATCACCAGCATTAGCAACAGTCCTCTTAAGAACGTGAGTTTTATACAAGGATCTGCCAGCCAGCCTCTCTTGCACTTACTCCTGAAGTGCTTCTCCCTAACCTGTCCTTAATAGGAGTCAGATCCCTTATCGCAAGCATTTATTTGTTTACTTCATTAATATTCTGACTTTCACCTCCACGGGGACCCCAAGAGGGTTACATCAGTCTCCTCTCCTCAGCTTAAATCTCACAATATCACTCTGAGGTAAATTAGGCTGAGAACGTGTGACTGGCCGAAGATCAGCTTTCACGGCAGAGCATTTATTCAAGCCTGGGTCTCCAATGGTGGGATCCAAAAATTTTAGTAGCAGGTTCTCATGGTAATGGGATTCAAACTGTGGCATAGTGCCAATGGGGCTGGGCGGGGAACAATGGGGGCGTGGCCAGGCATTCCGGGGCAGGGCATTCCTGGGGTGGGGCTGTGGCAAGGACGCAACCGCTGCATCGGTCCTTGGGTAGGAAACGAATGCACGCAGGCGCAGGCTGCCACGCACGCCGGTGCACCTCCTGCTAGACTGCTTCATGTTCTGCGCGCTACTGCTGAGAGGAGGGGCGTAACGAAGGCAAAAATCACGTAGCAAAATCACCAATTAGTAACCCCCTCTCGGCACACACAAATAATTAGTAACCTACTCTCGGCAACCTGTGAGAACCTGCTGGATCCCACCTCTGGTCTCCCAGATACTAGTCCGACACTCTAACCACTACACAAGTGAGTTGAGGGGTTGCATTTCCAAGACCCAGACTGCTTCACTTGATACATTTCTGTTCACTATTTTTTTTGTATGTTTACCCCCGTGAAGGATGAACATTTTGATCTGTAGTTCAGGTCTCTTTTTTCTTTTCCTACAGGTTAACACTGAGCTTTTCCGTGCAAACCTTTTAAAACATTTTGAGGCAGGAAATAAAACGTTTCCTCCATGGAGTCCCAGAGTGTTTTTACCCCCAGCCTCAAAATGTTTTAAAGGAATCCCTTTTTAAAATGATTCCCTGGCTGAAATGTTTTGAAAACATCTTCAGTTGCTGCGCCATCCATTGACTACGGGCGTTTCCCCACTTACCTTTGCTGCCCTTTGCTGCGCGCTACTCTCAGCGCATGGCATCTCTTGCACGTGCCCCGCCGTCCCCACGACCCCGAGCGGGGTCATCAAAAGGCGCCATTTCGAGGAGCGCCAGGGATGCTGCGTGCTGAGGGGGTGCGAGAGCAGCAGCATCGGGGCGGCTGCGTTGTTGCTGCCCCTGTAGTGGGGAGTGCCGGGGGACCCCATGCTACTTGAGGAGAGTAGCGCGGGGCTTAAGATAAGTGTGCTCACACAGTTCCCCCTCACCTGTTTATCTGCAGCGTTTTTTGTTGGTTCTTTAATTTTGGGGGGACCAATCCTCAAAGCATTGAGTATACGAAAAGTGTAGAATGCAGCACAAGGCTGTAAAGCATTGAAGCATCAAATGAACACAGAACTAAAACAACAACAACAACATGGAAAAATGACATAAAGGCAGCCAAGAATCATTTTGAGGGGGTGAGGGAGAACAAAAGGAGAAGTGACAATGTTTTACAAACATTGCAAAAGATTTTTGTGGAAAGGGCCACTATAGTATCTGCAAATTGACAAAATAACAGGGCAAGTTACCTGAAAGATCACCTACTCCCATATAAACCTGTCCATTTATGAAGATTATCCAGGGATTATCCATCCCTTCAGTATATTTAGCAGGGATCTAGGAGGGAGTATTCTCCATAGTGGTACCCAGACTCTGGAATGCTCTTAAGAACATAAGAAACAGCCTGCTGGATCAGACCAGAGTCCATCTAGTCCAGCACTCTGCTACTCGCAGTGGCCCACCAGGTGCCTTTGGGAGCTCACGTGCAGGATGTGAAAGCAATGGCCTTCTGCTGCTGCTGCTGCTGCTCCCGAGCACCTGGTCTGCTAAGGCATTTGCAATCTCAGATCAAGGAGGATAAATATTGGTAGCCATAAATCGACTTCTCCTCCATAAATCTGCCCAAGTCCCTTTTAAAGCTATCCAGGTTAGTGGCCATCACCACCTCCTGTCACAGCATATTCCAAACAATCATGCGTTGCGTGAAAAAATGTTTCCCTATTATGAGTCCTAATTCTTCCCCCCAGCATTTTCAATGGATGCCCCCTGGTTCTAGTATTGTGAGAATTATGGAATTCTTATTATGGAAGCCTGATGGGCTCCTTCCTTGCTATCCTTCTAATGTTGGTGTGAATATATGGGGCTTGTTTTTGGACAGCCTTTAAACATCTGGATCAGACAATTGAGATCTTAGCAAAAAGAGATCTAGGGTTTTTAGGTAATTTCATTGTGCTTTTGATTTTCTTTTTTAATGGCATTTAATATCACATCTTATTTTATTGGATTTTATTGAATTTCAGTGGATTTTATTGTTATTGGTTATTGCCAGATTTCATGATACTCTGTAAACAACCTTGAATATGAACAATAGAAAAGCAGGGCATAAATACTTTTAATAAATAAACAAACAATGGGGAAAAAGAATCTTGACATGATTGCGCATTGACATCAAGATTTTGATGGCGGTCCTCAGCAAAGTGTAGCAGAAACACTCAATTCATGTCTCAGAATCAATTTTACTGTCTTCCAAACAGGTCCAAGAGATCCCACAAAGCCTCAACAGTTCATCACATTTGAACCATATAGTACGTACAGAGGTGGGATCCAGCAGGTTCTCACAGGGTCCCAAGAGTAGGTTACTAATTATTTGTGTGTGCCGAGAGGGGGTTACTAATTGGTGATTTTGCCACGTGATTTTTGCCTTTGTTACACCCCTCCTCTCAGCAGTAGCGCGCAAAACTTGAAGTAGTCTAGCAGGAGGTGCACCGGCATGCGTGGCAGCCTGCGCCTGCGTGCATTCGTTTCCCGCCCAAGGACCGGCGCAGCAGCTGTGTCCTTGCCACAGCCCCGCCCTGGAATGCCCGGCCACGCCCCCGTCATGCCCCACCCAGCCCCATTGGCGCTACGCCACAGTTTGAATCCCACCACCATGGGAACCTGTTACTAAAATTTTTGGATCCCACCACTGAGTACGTATGGATCCTTGACAGTTCTACTTAGTTTAAAAAAACCCAACCATATAGGGGTTTGAATCTGTACTCATCTATCCAATCCAAACATTAAAGAATGGAATTACTCTACTCTTTCTTGGGACCTGTTCTCTGAAAATTCCTCATTACCACATGGAAAACAATTTCACACGATTGGGAATTTTGAGATGATGCCTCACCCCGCTGTAAGGGTAGAAGGTGAGATTTGCAGTCGTTTCTGTATGAATGAGAGACCGGGGCAAAACTAATTTTTTAAAACTGTATTCCTGGTTAAGAAACATCCAAGGTCAGGCTCCAAATGTCATTGAGAATTACATGATTGCTAGTTCAATCTTTGTACCGCAGATGACAATGGGAAGAGGTGTCACTTGAAATGTAGGCCAAAGGAAGACTTGAAAATATAGAGCAGGAAGGCATCCGACCTGAAACAATCTGAAGTATCGAGATCCAGAATTGTTTCAACCCAGAATTGTTTCACCTCAGCTTGGTTACTGGCTTTGACAGCCTCAGATAACCTTCAAAACTTTTTTTTAAAAGCCCCCAAACTTTGTGCAGCTTTGAGGCTCCAGCGCGTTCTGTTCTTGTTCATTCATATATTCTGGTCGGGTCGGATTTGCATCATGTTTTCCGGCTCTTGTTAGAAAGCCTCACAGAGGATTTATTTACATGCGTGAAAATTTCAATCTTTTGTTTGCATCAGCTCACCTGAAAAGCAGCTGAAGCAAAGCAAAGAGCCTCCGGATAGCGAAGGTGCCTTTCCTCATCTGCGATTCCAGACGGCAACTCCGAATCAGCAGCTTACAGCAAAACCACTGCTTTCCTGTGATTAGCTCCATCTCTGCCTGCGCAAATGTATGCATCCAGTGAGCAGAAAAAATCTACCGGAATGAACTTGGAATTGACATTTCCACATAGGTGGATGAACTGGTCTCAAGTAACTTGCTTCTTTGAAACGATGCAGTTTTTTGAAACTTGGTGGCCGAGAATAGAACCAGCACCCAATGTCACCAATGTGAGCATTACCATCCCAGTTGCTAATAGGTACTCAAGCTAACTTCTCCATTCCAATTTGTATCTGATAAAGGATGCTTTGGCTCTCTAAAGCTTACACCGTGAAAATCTTGAAGGTCTCTAAGGCGCTACTGGATTCGAATCTAGTTATTCTATGGCAGACCAACACACCAAAACAGTGACCTCTGAAACAATCAAGCAAACTTAATTCCCTTACAGATTTGGAGATCTTAACAAAAAATCTTAACTTGTCCCCTATGGTGTTCTTTGTTTGGATCAGGGCACCATTTATTAGAAACAAAGTTGTTAAAAGTTGTTACTTTTAAGTTTTGGCTGCGTCTGTGTTTCTGCACTGACCCTAACAGTTTGTCCCAGTTAGAAATGAGAGAGCTTCAGCTTTCGAAATGGTGGCTACATATTGAAAAAAAGATCTTTTCCTTGGGCTTCTCTTGGAAGGCCCTACAAATGCTCACCGCTCCGGAGATTTACCATCGCTTAAAGTCTAGATTACTCGATCAAGAATATCAATTTCTCCTGAGCAAAGCACAAAGCTCTTTTGCTCTCCAATATTCTTTGGGATTATCCTCTGTGCAATCTAGCCCTGCTATATACCTGGAACATCTTATTAATTGGCAATTGGTAGATGGGTCAGTGACTAGAGCAAGGTGTAACTCTTTTCCGTCAGTACATCTTCAAGGTCACTTCTCTAATATCCCACAAAATGAGCGTTGCTGTCATTTCTGTCCTAATACAACTGATTCACTTTCTCATATTCTGCTTCACTGTTCAAAATACAACAACATCAGAACTGATTTGAGAACTGTATGACCAACAGGATTTATGCTCCTTTCCGATAAGATAAAAATGGCTAAGCTTCTAAATAACTCTAATGCTGAAATCTCTGAAGCTGTTGCTACATTTTTACTCTGTGTACTGCAAGTTGTGCAATAATGATCTTTTTATTGTATTTGGAATTCATGACACACTCCGGTTTTATGCCTAATAAAGGTTTTGGATTTGGTTTTGGAAAAAATCAAGATGAAAGTCATAACTTGGTGATGGGTGTGCCCTGTGTGGCCTAGCCCAGTATTCAGTATACTGCCTTCAGACTTGGTTGTAGGGTTATCAGTCCTCTGGTTGGCCATAATAATAGTAAAATAAAATAATTTTAAAAAATGACATTTAAAAATCGCTGTAGGCCAGTGGCATGATGTCACTTCTAAGGAAACCTGGAACCAATCTCATGCCTTTCTAGGTAACGGTTGAAACACTATAATAAAACTTTAGCATTTGGTTGTGATTCCTAGAGACGATTGGCATTACATCCAGGGTCCTCCAGAAGTGACATCAACCTATCAGCATCCACTCTCACCCGTATCCCTGCCGCCACTGCCCCCTGTCTCCTATTGGTTGCCAGGCTAGGCTTGACAACACTACTTGATAAGACTTCCTAAGAACTCAGTTGTAAAATACCAGGGCTGGTTCTTTGCCCAAGTGTTGAACAAAACATTCAGTGTGCTAAAACAGCATGACGGGGAACTTGAGCCCCTTCCGCACACGCAAAATAATGCGTTTTCAAACCACTTTCGCAACTGCTTGCAAGTGGATTTTGCTATTCCGCACAGCTTCAAAGAGCACTGAAAGAAGTTTGAAAGTGCATTATTCTGCATGTGCAGAATGAGCCTTGGTGTTGGAAGAGGAAGAGAAAGAAGAGGAGGAGGAGTTTGGATTCATACCCACCTTCTTCTTCTGCAAGGAGACTCAGTGGGGCTTAAAACTGCTTTCCCTTCTTCCCCCCCCAACAGGTACCTTGTGAGGTAGGTGGAGCTGCGGGAGTTCTGAAGAACTGTAACTAGCCCAAGGACATCCAGCAGGCAGAACAAAATAATGTATTTTAAATGGTTTTGCTATTCCCTCTCAGATATTCCCCAAGAGATTAGAAGATTTCCAAGAACTGATCAGCAGGGAAGATAAACAGATGGATCCCACAGATCCTATGTTGAGGGACAGAAGAAATTGCCATCCTGAAGAGGAGACTAATTGACCAGGAATATCAGACTCTAATTGGAGAAGCCAGAAAGTTCTGTTCTCCTCGATATCTTAGAATCTCCCTCAACATTTGCGGTATGGCTAAATAGTTATTCCAGTTAACAGAGCCAGTCAGTGCTGGGCTATTACCCATAATAGATGTAATGGACTACCATCAGCCATTCTTCAAGGGTGACAGCTAAACATTCCATACCAAGAAAGAGTCTGTGCATGCAGCATGAATAGTGTAGAGTCACTTGGCCATATCCTGTTGCATTGTCCCGGTTACATGATTCTTAGAACTGTTATTATCTAAGGCCGTTTCCCCACTTTTAAAATGATGTCAGTTTCGTCTGGTCCAGGACCTTTTTAGCGCGAGGGTCGTGTTCCTGGGCTTCCCCACTGCCTCGTGCTCCGCGCGGGGTCATCGAAAGGCGTCATTTTGAGCAGCGCCAGAATGACCCGCGCTGAGGGGGCGCAAGAGCAGCTGAGTCGGGGCGGCTGCGTTGTTGCCGCCCCTGTAGTGGGGAGTGCAGGTGGACCCGGTGCTACTCGGCGAGATTAGCACGCAGCAAACGGTGAGTGGGGAAAGGGCCTAAGTTATTACCTTAGAACTAAGTTATTATCTAAGTTATTATATTATATTAACAACAAAAAAGGCTGTTCAGATCAACAAAAAATTGCACATTTGCTGAATAATGAAAACGGTAATGTAACTGAGATAACAGCCAAATTCTTCTGATATGCCATCAAGATGTGTGTATAAACAGTGGTTGAGTACAGGCTGTTCTTGAACATGTTTTATGTTTTAACTATTTCTTTTTTTCTTTTCTTGCTTTGCATAATATGCCAATAAAGGTAGATTGACTGAGAAAAATGGAAACATTTCAAATGCTGAAGACTGTCTCTCACCCCCCCCCAATCAAATTATGAAATATCTACTTTCAGATTTTAATATCTAGAAACACCATGTTAGAAGGGCAGCCTTTAATTAGAATAAAACAAAACAAACATGCCTTCCTGGTGTACATGGCTTTTGACTCACATGTAGGCTTGGAGATTTGGGTGCACTGAATCTCAGATTCGGGCTAAATCTGGGTGCATTTGGCCATATTCGGGCCAAAATCAGCCAAATATGTCCTGCCTGAATATGAATGAATATGAATGCAAGGCATTTGGGCTTTTGGGGTTTTTTTCGCGTTTTGGCCTCCTGGAGCCACCTTGAAAGTCTGGTGCCTCTATCTTCAAAAATGTGCAGCCTGCACAGAAATTCCCCATTAGGTACAATGGTGTCAAGGCACTGCAGACCAGAGAATCTTGGTCAATTTCTTGGGGTGCCTGTCAGGGGTGCATTGTTAAAGCTAGCAACACCAACATTTCACAGTCTCATCCGGAGACTGTCTTGATGATACCACCCGAGTTTGGTGAGGGGGGCCAAAGTTATGGATCCTTTTGTGGTACTGGAGCAGAGAGAGTTTTGTGACTAGCCCAGGGCCACCCAGCAGGCTTCATGCGTAGGAGCAGGGACACAAATCCAGTTCACCAACTACGAATGGAGGAGTGAGGAATCAAATCTGATTCTCCAGATTGGAGTCCACAGTTCTTAACCACTACACAACTCTTTACCAATCGGGTTTAAACACCATCTCTTGCTCATACCTTCCTGCTAAGTCAATTTAATCTTATCTGGACCCTTCTATCAAACCTCAAATTGCTCTCTAAAAAAATGTTCACCTTCAACATCATCTCTTTTCATTCCAACTCAGTCCACCTTTTATTTCGAGTTTGTTGTGTGGAATAGCTGTGTCATAGCTTCACAGCAGCATGCTCCAATTCTCTGCACCTTCTACACTCCGTCATTGGAAAATTAGCCCTCCTCCCCCAACTGAACAAAGTTTTTCCAATGTATTGTCGAAGGCTTTCATGGCCGGAATCACTGGGGTGCTGTGTGGTTTCTGGGCTGTATGGCCGTGTTCTAGCAGCATTCTCTCCTGACGTTTCGCC
>NC_059431.1:22908647-23008647 GCF_021028975.2 Sphaerodactylus townsendi
TGGAGGAATATACCACTGCTGTTCTGAGTTATATCACCTACTGCACAGACACTCTTACTGTGGATAAGCGCATCCTTTGGATGACAAAGGAGGTTCAGCGACTTTTGCATGACAGGAATATTGCTTTCAGATCTGGTGATGAGGCAAAATATAGTGCGGCGAGAGCCAGTCTCAAGAGAGGTATTCGACAAGCCAAGATGAGTTATAAGAGAAAAATTGAGGATTATTTTATTAATAACAACATGAGGCAGGTGTGGCAGGGGATTCAACAAATTACCAATCATAAACCAACCAATGACATCTCTGTAGATGGGGATTCTTCGCTGGCAGAGGAGCTAAATCACTTTTTTGCCCGCTTTGAAACAGGTCTATCAGAAGGAGATGACACACAGCCACTAGGTGATTGCAGCTCCCACCTCACTGTGGAGGAACATGAGGTGAGGCAAGTTTTGAGGGCTGTGAATCCAAGGAAGGCTGCTGGACCGGATGGTATTCCCGGTCGGGTGTTAAAGGAATGCGCTAACCAACTGGCTGGTGTTTTTACTGGGATCTTTAATCGATCTTTATCCCAGTCCACCATCCCATCTTGTTTGAAAGCTTCCACCATTGTTCCACTACCAAAGAGATTTCCTGCTGACAATCTTCAGGATTATAGACCAGTGGCACTCACCCCCATCATCATGAAGTGTTTTGAAAAACTGGTCCATAGGCATATTAGTTCTTGCCTTCCAGATACATTTGATAAACATCAGTTTGCATATCGGACTAAGAGATCTACGGAGGATGCCATTGCCATTAGTCTCCACACTGCTTTGACGCATCTGGAACATCAGGGGAATTATGTGCGAATGCTCTTTGCGGACTTTAGTTCCACATTTAATACAATCTCGCCACAAAGACTGGTGACAAAACTTGTGGATCTTGGACTCTCACATTCAATCTGTTTGTGGATTAGGGACTTCTTGTCTGGACGTTCCCAGAGGGTTAGACTGGGAAATCGGGTTTCCTCAGTTCTTACTCTAAATATGGGAACGCCACAGGGCTGTGTGTTGAGTCCTTTACTGTTCACCCTTTATACATATGACTGTACTCCTGTCTATCATAGTAACACCATTATCAAATTTGCTGATGACACAACGGTGGTGGGGCTCATCTCTGGAGGGGATGAGTCTGCCTATCGGAATGAAGTGGACCGACTGCTCTCATGGTGCAGGGAAAATAACCTGGTTCTTAACACTAACAAGACAAAGGAGCTCATAGTGGATTATAGAAGGAATAGCTCAGAAATTCAGCCCTTGACTATAAATGGAGATCAAGTGGAGCGGGTGGCTAGTTTTAAATTTCTGGGCGTTATGGTTAAAGAGGACTTGACCTGGGGCGTACAGACTGCCGCGTTGGTTAAGAAAGCCCAGCAAAGACTGTACTTTCTGAGACTTTTAAGGAAGCAACAACTGGATGAAAAACTTCTGGTGTCCTTTTACCGCTGTGCTATAGAGAGTGTCCTAACCTACTGCATCTGTGTATGGTTCTCCAGTTGCACAGTGGTGAATAGGAAGGCGCTCCAAAGGGTGATCACTACTGCACAAAGAATTATCGGCTGCCCTCTTCCCTCCTTGGAAGAAATCTATAATTCCCGAAGCCTAAATAAAGCCCAAAATATTCTGAGGGACCCGTCTCATCCAGCACACTCTCTTTTTAAACTGTTACCATCTGGCAGACGATACAGGGCCCTCAGAACTAGGACAAAGAGGCTTAGAGACAGCTTCTACTCTAGAGCCGTGGCTATGCTAAACTCCGCTGCTTCATATTGATGTATTTGGGGCTGTGTAGGGATGGGTGGAGGAAGGGGAAAGTGAGGATGATGTATGAGTCTGAAATTGTGTGCATCGAGGAATGCTGCTGTTAATTTCGTTGTGCGTGCACAATGACAATAAAATGCTTATGCTTATGCTTATGCACAGGCCTCGGGAGCGAGGGTGCACCGGCATACCCCCTGATGTCACTGCCCAAATAAGGAGCTCCCTCTGCCTCCCCGCTGGGGTTTGAGAAAGCCAATTAATCCATTCAAGGCACTTTTTGGAGTGCCTCGAACGGATTAATTGGATTTCCATTGATTCCTATGTGAAATGGTGCCTCGGTTTTCATCGATTTTGGTTTTTGTCGATTCCTTTCGGACAAATTATCAACGAAAACCGAGGTACCACTGTATGTATTTGTAAGTCCTGAGGGGAAATTAACCATCAAATCCTACCAGAACCCCACGAACAGCAATACTGTATTGCAATATAATTCCCATCACTCTAAACATATGATACTCCATTTATACAGAATGTGGGGCTATCCTGAATATAAGGGGGTGTGGAATAAAATACAAAACATGAATGGGAAATGATTTTTATGCAAAGACAAAAATCAGAGCAGCAACATTACAGCAGCTTTAGAATTTAGACCCCATGCCAATGAGATGAGGAAGATTCTCTGTAAACATTAACATTTACTTGCGGAGATACCGAGGTGCGTGGATCATCCCATCATAGGCCATAGAAAAACAAATAATCTGAGGCAGATTCTCACAAAGTCTGATTTCCTCAGAGAATCTCACAAGGGGAAAATAACTTGAGGGCACTATAAATGTGGCCATTGATGAGCATGTGAACTGCCTATGACCATTACAGTTTTTAACCATCCTTTCATGTAGTTCAGATAAACTGTACAGCATTTTTCCATGTGCAAGACATGTGCCTGCATGTACCTTTTCCAGTGTGCATGTGTTTTTTTGTACATGGTGTTGACCAGCTGGGGTTTGCACACTGGATTATTTGAGCACTGTTCTAACATCTTTAGTAAGCGCATGGAGAATCTTACTGCAGTCGGAGTCTAATTGGATATTCAAGCTTAAAAGATGCTGTGAAGGGGGATTACAATAATAAATTGAATCTTCCTTGTTTTTTGAAATAATATTCATGGATATATATGTTTACATATTTAGAATTGTATATTGTGCTCTGGTTTGTCCTTATTTTGGTTGGTTGTATCACCTGTGAAAATAAGAAACAACATGATTTGTGCATGTCTCTTTAACGGAAACGTGCCTGTATTTCATTAGTGACCTTTACGGTACTTCCATTTATCATCTGTAATCACTTCACATCTAGTCATGTGCCATAGCCAGTTTGGGATGCTTGTATGACAGTGTTGACTGCATGTAAGTAAGCTGTAAAATAGTATAGTTATTTTTTATAATATCATTGTATGTATTACTTGAATATATTTATCACTCTTATGTATTATTTAAACGTATGACCATTTTATAGTATTGTTTCAGCTATATCCCTATATAGTACTGTTTCAGCTATATCCTATATAGTACTATTTCAGCTATACCCACCCCTACTTCCAGGTCATTTATGAATAGGTCAAAGAGCACTGGTCCCAAAATGGATCCTTGGGGGACACCACTCCCTACATCTCTCCATTGTGAGAACTTCCCATTTGCACCCACCCTTTGCTTCCTGTTCCTCAACCAGTTTTTAATCCATAGGAGGACTTCCCCTCTTATTCCTTCATTGCTGAGTTTTCTCAATAGTCTCTGGTGAGGAACTTTGTCAAAAGCCTTTTGGAAATCCAAGTAGACAATGTCCACTGGTTCCCCCTTATCTAAAACATCTTTAGATATATTTCTGGGGAGCATCTTTGAAGGAAGAGTTACCTGGTATTTCCTTTGATAAATTTAGTCATATTCACTGTTACGCTTTTTGTACATTCCATAACTTCAACTGTAATTATACTGGATTTTTCCCTTCTTTTACCCAAACCATTTTGTATAACTCGCACCCAAATTTGTTGACAGATTTTTCAGACATTCCTTACTCTGACTGGTGTGGAAAGTCCATGCATAACCACCTGAATGTGGTTTCCCATTCCTCAGAATTTTCCAGGATTTCAGGATATAGCGATGCTGTGTCCCATGGTTCAGCTAGTAGCACCAAGAGTACAGATCTTGTCATAGGTAAGTAACTTTATCACTGTATCTAAGAAGGTCAGATACAATATCCAAGTAAAGCAAGTCATAAACCTTGGGAACCCCCATATTTGCAGACAAAATTTGCTTGAGGGCAACCAATTTAAGGGTAAAAAAACCATACCAAATTTCAGTTGTTAAGAGCAGCCGACTCTAATCTGGACCGGGTTTGATTCCTCACTCCTCTACATGAGCAGTGTCAAGTCAAGTCAAGTATTTATTGTTTCAATATTAATCTATCGTTTCTTTGTTTTTTTAACTTACTTGTTAACCATTTTCCAAGTTTATTCGCCCATTCAAAAAATTTTGCTTCCAATATTTCAGATTTTTTGCTATCTCGTTTGTGTATTCACTCTCAAGTTGATGTTTAATTTTATCAATTTCTTTTTTAACTTTTTATTGCTGGGTCTTTTTTAAGTTCCTGTTCTATTTTAATTAATTGTTGTTGCAAAGTATTTTGATTTAATCGTTTCTTTTTAATATATCTTGAGTTCATAGCTATTAGTTCGCCTCTAGTGAAAGCCTTCAAGGCGTCCCAGGTCATCGTTACATTCTTTACAGAATTTTTGTTAATTTCTATGAACTCCTTTGTTTTCCCAATCAATTCTTTTTTATAATCCTCTATATTTAAGATGAAATCATTTATTCTATAATTCGTCATTTTCTTTTTGATATTTAATTTCCATACCACTGGGCTGTGAAACACTCAAGAACACTCAAGAATCTGAATATTTTCAGTATGTGTCACTAGCTCTTCTGTTGTCCAGATCATGTCGATTCATGTATAGCACTTCTATCTATGTGAGTAGAAAGTATAATCTCTTTGATTACTTTTACATTCTCTCCACACATCCTTCATTTTTGTTTGATCAATCAAATTAAAAAACGTCTTTGGTAACTTATTGGTATATACACATTGTTTACCTTTTCTGTCTACATCAGAATCAAGCAGCCAATTTAACTTTGCAAATACCTGATTGGTTACAGTTTGCCATCATACAATTGTCTGATGCAGTGGCATAGCGCCAACGGGGTGGGGTGGGATGCTGTTTCCTTTTCTAACCACAAGTTATATGGGAGATCTAGGATAGGGTTTCCTAGTGTGTGTTTTTATTTTTTAAATTTGTTTACTTATATACGCCTCCTTTCTCACTGACTTTGAAGGCAGATATAAATCAATAAGATGAGGCATCTGATAAGCAATATAATAGGACTGGGATTTTAGAAACCTGAAAGAAATCTGAGTAAGGCTTATGTAATAATTCTATTACATAAGTAGACATGTAATACATTGAGAACATGATAATGCGTACAGTAGCAGAGAACACAGTCCATATACAGTGGTCAAGTCCACTGACCTGAACCTGTGGAACATATGTAAGGACCAAGGAATAATCAGCAATTGGCTTCTGTAACCTTTGCTTGCTAGGAACCCGTAAGTGTTAGTGAAACTCACATACACAGATATGTGCAACAGTTAATTGCAACATGGTGAAGAAAGTCTCTGACGTAGTAATGTTAACAGCATATGAGACACACAAAAAGTGAGTTTGTGACACGGTTGTGAATAACTTTATACGGAATAGCATATTCTTATCCTTATTCAAGTGAATAAATACTTTGCCTTTAGAACGTCATGGAGAAATGGCTAGTGGGCATGAGCCCCATTTCTCCCTGCGGCATAATAATAAAACTTTATTTCCCGGAATCGTCTGGTGGTCTTCTTGTATGTTCCACATTCCCTTAATTTAAACACCTCCTGAATCATTCTGTTATAATACAGCTGTATCACCTTTGTAAAAATGTCCTGTATAGTTTGCAGAAAGCCAGAAGCGTGGGGGGGCCTTCCTCTGCTCCTGCGGCAGGGCACTCCAGAAAAATAGGGTCCACAACAGAGAACACACAGGCAATTATTTATCTTGTCTATCTGCATGTTGGTACCTGTAAAAGACCCTGTTCACATGGGCAAAGTTGTTACGTTGGAGCAGAGATGAGGGTTCAAGCCATGAAGAGCTCTGTATTCTCTAATCCGCCTTCACATCCATTGTGGTAACTGACTCAAAATGGCCCAGAAACAGTCTAGATAGCACCTTAGCCATTTTATCTGTTTGTGTCATGTTACAACCAGCCTCCAAGTCAGATGGTGTTTAAGAGTTTTTGTTAACAACTTTGCAAAAGCATCACAACTAATTTTCTGGTTCTGGGACAGTAAAGGGTCAGATTTAGGAATTAGTAGATGCCAAGATACCTTAAACAACTGGCATGGATCACCTTCTCTCATATGAAACTACCTGTCCACTTTGGTCATCTTTGGAGGCCCTGCTTTGGGTGCCCCTGGCATCTGAAGTGAGGTAGCTGATAACCCAAGAAAGGGCCTTCTCGGTTGTGGTGCCAAAACTTTGAAACTCCCTTCCCAGGGAGATTCTGTCTCTTCCCCCCTACCCCCACCATTGTCTTCCACCAACTTTTTTGCTTTGTTTGGCATCTCCCCAGAGATACTTATTGAGCCTCCTCTTTGGCTGTGTTCTATCTGTGTGCCTGTTTTTTATTGAATTAGTTTAATATTTTACATACACATTTTAAACTCTGTTTTATTGTTTGCATGTTCGCTGCCTTGGAAAATCTATTTGGGTGCAAGCCTGCATCAAAATTTTAAAAAGAAATACTAAAGAAATGATCAAGAACTGGCTGATGCAATGGTAGCCAGTTGTTGCTTCTGCTTCATAGATCTTCCAATGAGCTCTATAGGATGCAGTGCCACATTCAGTGTGAGTTTTCCTCTGGTGTTGCTATAGATGTCTCCCAACCTTTGTGTCAAACAGCTTCGTGATAAACCAGGGGGCTGGGTACCACTCCAAGAGCAGGAGAGGATGATGGGGGCAACCTTTTCAATAGCTTCTACAGCTTCCCTGAGGCCTCTAAGCCTTTCATACTTTTCATGACATCATGACTTTCCACACATATTGTGTATATTGCATACATACATTGTTCTAAAGTTCCTCAATTTCTCACACTTGTTTTTCACCTTCTAAACAAGGAAATACTCTGCAAGCTATAATTGCCATCCTTAGGGCATTTTCCTGGGAGTAAGCTGTTGGAATTTTCAGCCTTGTTTGCATGCAGCAGCAGCACAAGCAGCAGGAAATTCTGGGAAGCTGCATGAACATTCTAAAGGTGACAGTGAAAAACCATTGGTAGTTCTGTTGTTCCCTGACTGACTGAGAGAAAAGAGGTTTCTCTGTGTACTGCTAACCAATGCTGTGTAAAATTACCTTTGACTAAAGATACTGTATAAGCTTGCTATCACAACCAAATTGTAACAAATGATGAGCCATGAATGTAATGATATATATGTGATATTTTGTTGATATGTATATACTGTTTATTTTTATTGTGTAAAGTTCTCTTCATGTTTATGAACTTCTGAGGTAAAATGGCTGGTCTTTTTGAGAGATAACCATTCTTATTTAATGTGCCACACAATCCACATATCTGCTCATTGCTCTGCTTGACAGGATTATATATTGTAAATATACCTGTTGTCTTTCATAAGCCACCTGTTAGTCTCTTGCCTTGAAAACCCTACTGAGTTGCTGTAAATTAGTTGTGATTTGACAACACTTTACACACACACTCCCCAATGAATAGCGTCCTACTTACTTTCAAGTAGACCTGCTAAGTACGGACCAGGTAGGCAGCAAATCGAGGTTCAAGGACCATCACCAGAATTTGCTGTAATTTTGTGAATTATTGAGACCACTGCCAAAGTGAGAGTCTTCATGGTGATGTCGGAGAAAGGGCAGAATTGAACTTGCATATTGTGGAGGACAGAATCAAAGTGGCAGAATGGAGAGAAACCAGTGGGTTTCTTGTGTGGCTCCTGATGTTGTGTCCTTGGTCATTGTTTGTTGTATTCTCCACTGTCTTCCTATGTTTCCTGTGCAGTACATTTGCACAGAGTTTAGTAAAGGGATGGTAATGTTCAAAAGACATGGTGAAAGGCAAAGCATACCCATTTGCAAGGAGGTCTACTAGACAGGAGGCACAGCATTGTTCATGATATCTACCTATCCATAGACATCACAAGACATAGTGGCAAAAAGTTATCTCCTGTTCCATAAGGTACAGCAGGAGCTACCAGTGTAATCAACCTTTAATGACAAATTAATGCCAAATTATAATGACAAATTTAATGACAAATGACAACTCTTTAATGACAAATTATTTCTGAATAATAAAAAATATCTCAAACTAGTTTTCAAGAGCCAAGCAAGGCTTTTAATGTATTGTCGAAGGCTTTCACAGCTGGAATCACTGGGGTATTGTGTGGTTTCCGGGCTGTATGGCTGTGTTCTAGTAGCATTTTATCCTGATGTTTCACCTGAATCTGTGGCTGACATCTTCAGGGGATCTGATGATAGAAAAACAAGCGGAGTATATTTACCTGTGGAATGTCCAGGGTGGGAGAAAGAACCATTTACCTGTGAACAAATGTAAGGGGTGCAGTTAGAAAGCTTGATTTGCATGTGTTGGGTGGGATCCACCCATTTAGCATGTGAGTAACCATGAAGATAGCATAATCAATTATGATAGCATAATCAACCATGAAGATAGCATAATCAAAGGCTTTTAATGATAGGCAGTTAACTGTAGGTCATTAATTCATAGCGTTGCCATAAGTTGGAAGCAACTTGAGGGTGCATAGCACAAACTCTCTTAAATAACAAAAAATATCTTGAGCTGCACCCCTGCCTGTCAGAGCACTGTTGTAATTGGTGTCTGATCATCAAAATCTAACTGACAGATATCACATGACACAGCCTCATCCTAGGTTTAATTGGCAAAGAACTGTGATTGGCCAGTAAACCAGATATAAGGCTGCAGTGTACTTAAATCTGTGAGACTCTTGTCTTTGCACTGGCTGGCGGAGCACTTTGTCTGTGTGAGCTATATAAGCATAAGCATAAGCATCTTATTGTCATTGTGCATGCACAACGAAATTTACAGCAGCATTCCTCGATGCACACAATTTCAGACTCATACCCCATCCTCACTTTCCCCTTCCTCCACCCATCCCTACACAGCCCCAAACACATCAACACGAAGCCATGGAATTCAGCATAGCCACAGCTCTAGAGTAGAAGCTGTCTCTAAGCCTCTTTGTCCTAGTTTTTATAGACCTGTATCGTCTGCCGGATGGTAACAGTTCAAAAAGAGAGTGTGCTGGATGAGACGGGTCTCTCAGAATATTTTGTGCTTCCTTTAGACTTCAGGAATTATAGAGTTCTTCCAAGGAGGGGAGAGGGCAGCCAAATGAATATTCGTGAATGAATAAAAGTTGGACCACTTCTGTGAAGCTGAGCTGCTGTGTGTGTCTGACTTCCTACTGCATTCCAGTGTGTTGTGCAACTCTGCCATAGGGGCTTTACCCCATACCTTCACAGCCTCAGTGTGTTACAAAGATTTCTCTGTCCTAGAAACAGAACTTGGACTAAGAAGAGCACTGGAAATGAAGCTATTATCTATAAGAAACAGAAGAAAAAAATCAATTAAAAGGGTTCTTTACCAAAAGCCCAGAGTTGATCATTTTGTAATCTTTTCTTGGGACGTTTAGGGATATATCAGCTGGTTGTTAACCTGTTGTTAACCTCTGAATTACAGAGTTTCCTGTAACAAAACCTGGAAACAAAACCCTAATGAGGGACCTAATCTGGCACCCAGGTGTAGCTGGGATAGGCTGATTGCAATTCTCTTGGTGTGTATCCTGGTAAAAACCCTTCCTTAAAATTGTGGGCACTGTTCACATTCACTCCTCTCCCTTACTGTTGAAATGCCTTAGAACCTTTTTCCAGGAAAGCTAACAGCGAATTTCAGAAGAAATCTCTGTTCAGGCATTCTTCACACTATTGCAATGAAATCATTTTAGCTTGGATCAATTCCATTTTTGTCATTTCTTTCCGTTTCCTGGATAGAGGACGTTCTTAAGAACCTATTACATGTCGTGTACCAGATCGGTGAAACTTTGCCACTTATCTCCACCACCTGGTTTCCTTCAGTGGCATCTTGCCATCCTGTTTGCTCATTCCTCAGCTCCTCCTTATTGGCACTGAACCTACTATAGTAATCAGGGAGGGAGGAGAAAGGGGGAAAAAACAGGAAATGAAGAACAGGCTCTGACAGAATGCAATGGAGAGCTAGTGAGTGGGAGAGTCTGAGAAAGTTGTGCAACTTTTCTTAGGTCGCATTAAGAAGACATTCGGGACACGTACAAGGTATGTTGCTATTCTGTTTTCCAGGGCTGCTTCTCTTCTTTTGACTCTTCTGTCCAGACCCAGCTATTCTTTAGCTGTCCTTCCATGTGTAATGTGAACTCATTCAAATAATATTCCAAGTTATGCCTCCTGGGTGGAGATGACTTCTGATATCTTTCTTTTTCTTGAAGCTCTGAAAATCTAGGAATGTACCCCATATTCGTACATTTTTTTGGAACTACAGTTCTTTTCTTCTGCTTTATTGTGCTTTCCCCCCAAATAGAAGCCTGACACAAAGATATCTAGCAGTTTTGAGTTTTTCCTGGTATGGAGAGGGAAGGAGGCAGACTAGTTTGATTTTTTTTTGCCTGAAGGGCTGTTGTTGGAGAGCTGGGGGTGGGGGATGATGTCAATTCTAGACAAAACTGTAAAGAACCCTGGGACAAGAGCACAGCTCAGAAATACTGAATCATCTTGGCATGTGTAAAAGTGAAGATACTGGAGCAGGTAAGAGACCCCAATTTGGGATTACGGTGCTAAAGGAGGGAGGATTAACACATGCCAATTTCCTGATGTAAATACCTGGATAGGAGGAAAAGAAACGTTTACAGTAAGAGTTGTGCAACAGTGGAATCAACTACCTAGAATTCCCCTCTGGCAGGCTTGAAGCAGTAGCTGAACAAATACTTGTCTGGGATGCTCTAGGGTGAACCTGCATTGAGCATTGGACAAGATGACCTATGGGATCCCTTCCAACTCTGATTTTGCCCTCTTTCCAAAACTTTCAAGCCTGATCTCATTAGATCGCAGAAGCTATGCAGGGCAACCTCCAAGGAATACCAGGGTCATGACATGGAGACAGGCAACAGCAAACAACCTCTGTACCTGTATTGCTTTGAAAACCCTACAGGGTTGTTGTGGTCAGTTGAACTTGGTCACACAACACACACACAAATTCTAAGCTGAGCAAATTGTACCTTCCAGAGAATAAAGGAGGAGTGACTCACATTGAGGAAAGTGTTCAGGGGAAACAGCTAACTCTTTCCTCCAGTGTCATATTTCTCATTCAATTTCCCTCTTCCACCTCCTCATGCTTTTAAAACAACCATAAAGAAACAGAAAGGGTGATCCTGGATTTTCAGTGTCTCAGAGTTGTCTAATTTTGCTAGCATAAACATCTTAAGTAATAAGGGTGATGTTGGGAAAGACACACAGGTGTGGGGAGGGAGCGCTAATGTTGGAATATCAGTCACCCACTTGTGATTTTGGCCCCATTAGGGTCAAACTAGATGCTACACAAATGATGCAGTAATAGTCCTCCAGTTGTTTTCTAAAAGGAAAATCAGCCTCAAAAGACACAAATGGCAAGTAGAAGGGCTGCTTAACACTTTCTCTTTCAGCAATTTTTTTTCCTGGTACCAAACTATCCATATCACAGCTTCAGGGGAAGGGCTTATTCTTAGGGGGAAATAGCCTGCCGAGAAAAAGCTAAGTATCCCTCTGCTGGTCTCCCACGAGGCTTCAAACAAGATCACGGCTGTTTCTCATTTTTAAAAATGCTGAAAGAATGTTATACTAATTTCCTGTGCGATGTTTATTTTGGCCCTTATGTCATTGTCTGTCTCATATTAGATGTGTAAATGTGTAAAGTTTCTGGCTCCTTCTCATCATGTTGCACTAAGATTCAGATATTATGAAAAGTGGGCATAAAGGTTGCCAATTAATCAGGAGGAACATGCCTCATCTTCATCCCTTTAACCTTTTCGCTGCCTGGAGCTATGCAATATTATCTCTTCCCTGCTGCTGATCAAACTGGGATTAAAAGGGTTGGAGGGGGCTGGGAGCAGCAGTGGCGTAGTGGCTAAGAGCAGGTGCACTCTGATCTGGAGGAACTGGGTTTGATTCCCAGCTCTGTCGCTTGAGTTGTGGAGGCTTATCTGGGGAATTCAGATTAGCCTGTGCACTCCCACTCACGCCAGCTGGGTGACCTTGGCCCAGCCACAGCTTTTCGGAGCTCTCTCTGCCCCACCTACCTCACAGGGTGTTTGTTGTGAGGAGGGAAGGGCAAGGAGATTGTAAACCCCTTTGAGTCTCCTTACAGGAGAGAAAGGGGGGATATAAATCCAAACTCTTCTTCTTCTTCAAAGTTGCCAACACTAGCTGTAGTCGGTCCCCCTTTAAAGAAATGGGCAATTCAAAACAGTCCTCAGCATGCAAGTATGTACACATAAGGACTGAACTATGGTTGTTTGGTGAAGGGAAAATAGGCATTGAATCGTGGGAATGTGGTGCTGATAAGTTTGAGCTTGACAGAATCTCTTAATGTGTGTTGATTCACACGTCAGTTGTCTAATAATGTGTTGTTGTAACCAGCCCTGGGATGTATTTGAAGAACAGGATAGAAATCGATGAAATTAAGTAAACAAACAATTAAATAATGTAGGATGGAGACACACATATGCAGGTTGAGTGTGTCACACATTCACATTTGATTTTTAACCCTGTTTCTCAGCTCTTACAAACGTAAGCCTAAATTCCTGCATCATGTTGCCCAGGAGGGAGCTCTTTCCCTGGCCAGGTTCCCACCCAAAGTCTCCTCCCAGCCGCCACTTGCCTAGAAGTTAATCTTAATTTGAAAACAATTAGGGTTACCAGTAAGGTCTGGAGAAAAATGTCCTATTTGTCCAATACAAGCGTAATGGAGTGTTACTTAATTCCATGCCTTGAAAAATTATTCACTGCTCTGTGTTAAGCTTCTGTTAAAAGGACAGGACATTCTCACCCTACCCCAGGGGCATATCTGCCAGAGGGACATGGGGGGATCAATTGACCCTGGGAGCCACCCATTAGATCACATGGGGGGCAAAGTCGCCCCCACACCTCTCCTGTGGAGAGGCGCCCCCACCTGGCACTCCCCCCTCTGCTGGCTGCCTGGGACCGCCACCGCCCTCCTCCATTGGCTGAAGGAGCAGCCTGGCAGGGCCAGGCCAAGAGAGTTTCAGTGGGCCTGCGGCAGGTTCCCTGCCTGGCCAGGCTGTTTCTTCAGCCAGTGGAGGAAGGCGGCAGCAGTCTAGGCAGCCTGGCGGAACCGGGCCTGGTGGTTCTGGCCCAAGGGGCGCCCGGCAGGCCCTTGGCAGGCTCCCTGCCCCACCAGGCCCGGCCCTGCCAGGCTGTCCTGGACCACCACCACCCTTCTCCGCCAGCTGAAGGAACAGCCCAGCTGGGCCGGGAGTCTGCTGCAGGCCTGCCGGAGCGGGCTGCCATAAGTGGGGCACAGGCGGGGGGGGGGGGGCACTTGAGGAAGGCACCATTTTCTCCCAGTACACCTCTGCTCCATCCCAGGTCTGTTGGATAGTGTGCTCTTAAAAACTACCGTTTCTGCAAAGTGCAACTTCCATGAATTGGAAAAAACTGGCCACAATGAGGATTATAACAGTGACTACAAATGCCACATCTAAGACAATGTCAATGTAGTTTATAACCAAACCCCAAAGTAGCTGAACTACTGGACAGGACCGTAACTTATGAGTACGTGCATCAGTAAACATTTCCCATCTCCAACACATACTGTTTTTGAAAATATAAAATTAACACAACCCGGCTGGTGTCCAGTAGGTGCGGTGCAATAATAATTTTTTAATTGCAGCAATGCCAGATTTAATGATGCTTCTTTAGTAATTTTACACTATAATTTAGTATTTTTACACAGTAATTTATTCATTTTGTAGAATGAAAGCTGATGTTTCATCCTAATCAACTGGACCACTCGGACCTGACTCCAGTAAGTACAGTTTCCATATGAGAGCAAATAAGAAAATATGAACATGACGGATATTAGAAGATTCAGAAGCTGCTAATGCATCTGGCCCAAATGGTTTCTGAAGGCAGGTTTTCACCATGCATTTCTGAGCAGAGTTATACCCTTTGGATCCCATTGATTTCAGTGGATTGTAAAGGGTGAGAGACTATTGAGGACTGTTAATTGCCTCTATTGCCAGTTTCCAGCAAAAGATAATTAATTTTTTCCCTGTAAGATGTTGAAGCATTTGAAGGAGTAATTTATGTTCAGTGACTGAGACAAGGAGTTCTTTTACACATGATTATATGACTGCCAATCCGAATATGCGTTGCTGCATATATATATGAAAGGGTCAACTTTTCTATGTTTGAAATGCCAAAGATGTTAAACACAGTGTCCATGCACAAGAGTCAACCAGAATAGATATAATATTTTTGCCATTTGTTTATTCCAGGAATAAGTGATGGACCCTTTGATGATACTTCAAGTAGTGCTTCTCTCCATAGCAGTGAGCTTCGGTCAATTACAAAGTCAAGGTAAAACCTTGAATTCTTTCTTTTTCTAAAGTACAAGTCCAATGAAGCAGGTGTGTGTGTGTGTGTGTGTGTGTGTGAAACAAAGTGCATGTTTTACACACACACACACACACACACACGTATACACAAACATAAAGATATCGGCCCCTTTCAGACAGTTCTTATAATCCATTTGAACAGCCAGTTTTCTGTTAAATGTTGCTTTTGCTCAATGCTCAGTAAGGGATGTTCCACCAGGCTGAGGCAGCAACTGAGGCTGAGGTGGCAACAGTTACATTACTGTTGGCTTCCTTACTCTTTCTTACCTTTCTGTATGTATTTTTTAGTCAGTCAGTTATGGGTTTGTTAGTTGGGTTAGGTTTGTCTTTGGTTTTGTTGTTTCTAGATTCTCTCCTTCTAGGTCAAAATTCACTAAAGAGTGAGAATGAGGGGCCGGGGGCATTTTAAATCACTGGGAGTTTAAAATCTGATATTTATGAAGTGATGCATATTTTTGTATGTTGGGTATATTTTGACGTTGTTAGTCGTCCCATGCCTGCCTTTGGATGGGAAAGGGCAAGATAAAAATTTAGTAAAATGAAATAAAAAAAATGTTCTGTAGCCTTAGTCAACCTATCGTCTTCTAGCCTTGATATCCCATCTGTGATAAAGGGGATCGTTTTATTGTCCTACCTTACTGACTTGTTGTAGGACTGTTTCAATCCGTGTGCCCATAGTAGTAACTATAGGTGTGCCTTCATATGCGACACAATGCATGAGGGGGTTTTTTACATAAAAGAAAAGGCAAACTCTAATGTTGTGGGTGTAAAGAGAGAAAGAGAGAGAGGAAGTGAGTGAGTTGTAGGCCTGAGATTATGAGAGGCCTTTAAATACAAATTACTAAACATTATATTAAATGACCCCCCCTTTTTGGTAACACTTTGGGACGGTCTTTTTAACTTGACTGTAATTTATGGCCTCAGTGAGTCTTAGGCTCATTCCGCACATGCAGAATAATGCAGTTTCAAACTGCTTTCAATGCTCTTTGAAGCTGTGCGGAATAGCAAAATCCACTTGCAAACAGTTGTGAAAGTGGTTTCAAAACGCATTATTTTGCGTGTGCGGAAGGGGCCTTAATCTGCCCCAAGTTGGGTGAAGATTGCAATAAACTCCATCAGTATGGATGGGGTTAATTCTTTCAGTGCATTTGCAAGTCCAAATGCTCACGACTGCTTCAATGCAGATTCCAGGTATTATAGCTTAATGGGTTTTTCAGCAGCATGCTTTATGGTATCTTTCCAGTAATTTTACAGCGCTATGGATCTGAAAGCTACTTGTTGCTTTTGAGTGTACCCTGTTGCAGCTCAAATAAAGGACACCAAAAGGGAGATGAGACGAGCAGTAGCAATTGTTTCATTGTTGACTGTAGGAGTCTAACAGAGCAAAGCTAAGCTGTTCTACTCAGAGTCATATTTGGGTCTATTCAATGGTGCTTATTCCCAGGAATGTGGTGTTAGTATTGAACTGTAAGGGCTTTATCTTCACAGTTAAATGCAGAAGTAGGCTGTTCCCCCAAAGCTTTCCCCAGAATAATAAATATAGACTCAGATGTTATATAAAAACTGATGAAGCTCTTCTGTTCTCAATGCTGCCCTATAAAACTGCTTCATGGAGTCTCAGATCAGTCTTATTAAAACGAACACCCCCTCCTTTCTCCACAAGATAACCGTGTGGATCCTCCTACATTCTTTAATGTTTCCAAGAACCTAGATCTTCAGCAGCTGTTACTGGAATGGGATGTCAGTGATGAAACATATAACTCTGTAAGACAAATGGTATTTAACATTCAAATCAATCAAACCGGAGCAAGTAATTTTACCTGGAATGTAAGTATCTTTCTGCAAAGCAGCTTTCTTGAATATATGTAGTTTTCTTGGTCAGTTTAAAGCAGCGGTTCTCAACCTGTGGGTCGTGACCCCTTTGGGGGTCGAACGACCCTTTCACAGGGGTCGCCTAAGACTCTCTGCATCAGTGGCCCTTTCCCCACTTACCTTAAGCCCCGCGCTACTCTCCTCAAGTAGCGGGGGGTACAGCTGCACTCCCCACTTCAGGGGTGGCGAGAATGCAGCCGCCCTGATGCTGCCTCTCTCGCGCCCCCTGGGCGCGCGTAATTCCTGGCGCCTTTTGAAATGGTGCCTTTTGACGACCCCGCGCAGAGCGTAGGGTCGTGGGGAAGCCGGGGCGCATGCCAGGAATTGCGCGCGCCGGGAATTGTTCGCAGCAACCCTCAGAGAGAGGTAAGTGGGGAAAGGGCCAGTGTTCTCCATCTGTAATATGGATAAATGTTAGGGTTGAGGGTTACCACAACATGAGGAACTGTATTAAAGGGTCACGGCATTAGGAAGGTTGAGAACCAGTGGTTTAAAGCAAATTCATAAGTTTATAGGGTTGCTATTCTCCAGGGGGTGACAGGAAATCTGGAATTACAATGGATCTCTAGGCAGCAGAGATCAGTTCACTTGGAGAAAATGGCCACTTTGGCGATCTGTAGTATTATAATCAGTGAAAGTCCCTTCCTTCCTCAAATCCTGCCTTCCTCAGGCTTCATCTCCAAGTATTTCTCAACCCAGAGATGGGAACCCTCTGTCTATACATGTGAGTTTCCTTCAGTTGGAATTGGTATCTTCTGCGTGTGAAGCCTTACACTGAACAAAGTAAGGCCAATCCCCAACCACCCATGCACTCTTCTACTGCTTATTCTGGTGCCTGAAGATGAGTCAGAGGAAGGTCTTTTAGACCTGCTACCTGAGAGCTTTCTGATGCCAAGAGCTGCATTTGGGACTTTCTGCATCCCAGCCATGTGCTGGACCACAGCTACTTTTTGTACACAAAATCTCAGTGGGCTCAGTGAGTGCACATTCCTTTTGGGTTTGTTTTTTGGTTATGCACATTTTTTCCTCCTCTTTGGCATTCACTCTGCCCTCAAATCAGAGAATCCCCAAGGAAAGGGCATTCTGAAACCTCTTTAGGTGTGACTTTTTCTCTTCCTTCTCAGGGAAAGTGAAGGAGTTCTATATGTGTTCGGCTTCATCTGGGTTCAGTTGCTCCTCCCTGCCTTCCCCCATCCACACCACAGCAGTTCTTCCCACTCTTCAGGCCACCATTTCAAAATGATTGGAAGGACTTTCTTTTTTAAATTTTATTTTATTTATGCAAATTTATATTGTGCCCATCATCTGCATGTGATTGTAGCACTGTGAAACTGACATGGTCTAGTGAAGTAATTCTAGACCAAAGATCATGGTACGAAAAAGAAAAAAAGGCTGCAGGCAACCTCCCTGCATTTTGCCCCTCCTCCTCCCTCCTCTCCCTCCCTTCCCCTTGCATGCCACCCTCTCCCTCCCTCCCCTCCCTTGCATGCCACCACTCACTCACTCATTCCCCACCCTCCCTTCCCTTCCCTTGCATGCCACCCTTCCTCCTCCCTCTCCTCCGCTAGGGTGGGTGGGCCATGTCCAGATGCCGGGGGCCCTCCCTCCCCTCCCTTGCATGCCACCCCTCACACATTTCCCTCTCCTCCCTCACTCCCTTCCCCTTGCATTCCACTCCTCCCCCTCCCTGCAGGAGGTTGCACAGAAAGAACGAGGAAGTGGGGGGTGGGTGGGCAAAATGGTGGTTCTGCTTGACTAGGGACACTTTGCAGGAGGATGATCCCTGTGCAAACAAGCAAAGCAAGGGACATTCAATGAAAAGCAAACAGCTGTGAGATAAGTGGTGCATGCATAAATGGTCCAAGTCAGATTTTGTGTTTAAGCTTCATTTCTCTGGATCCAGAACAAAGGTCATAATTATGGCCATGTGATTACAGGGCTGGATGGATCTTCATTGGCCCTCCTAAGATATACCCATTTCCTTCTCCACCAGTGCACTGGACACTGGCTAAGGCCAGTAGTCCATCTAATCCAGTGGTGTCTTCTCTGGCTGCTATTGCAAAACCTGCACTATTCTACTGAGCTGAGGTCAGCTGCTCTGAAATTATAGGAGATTGCACTTAAATGTAGATCAGGGAAAGATCTTCCTTGATGCACAAAAGGCATTCGACAACTGTGGCTGGCACCTCAGAGAGAAACAAATCTGACTGTGACATGCCTCTGAAGATGCCAGTCATAGATGTGGGCAAAACATTCAAAGCTAAAACTACCAGACCACATACACGCAGCCCAGAAAACCCACAACAGCCAGTTCATTCCGGCCGTGAAAGCCTTTGACAGCACTTTGTTCTTAATGCACTCTAATAATCCCTTTGTTTCACCTGCTGCTTTAGCTTCTATAAGTGCACTGGAATGTTCTTCCTTAGTACAATTTATTCCTCCCATGTTTTCATCTTCAGTCACATTGAAAAGGCAACTTAGATTTTGAGATTCTTGCAGCATGTCCGGGTAACAAATAGGAAGGAGAAAAAAACAAATATGATTTCTTATAAGGAGGGCCTGTCCAGCTAAACACTCAGGCCCCTTCCGCACATGCAAAATAATGCGTTTTTAAACCACTTTCACAACTGTTTGCAAGTGGATTTTGCTATTCTGCACAGCTTCAAAGAGCACTGAAAGCAGTTTGAAAGTGCATTATTCTGCATGTGCGGAATGAGCCATAAATAATACTTAGCATTTGTATAGTTCTGTAAAGTGCTCAGAGTACTTTACACACATTATTGTTGCGATCCTTACAACAATTTTGCATGGGCAGGCCAGTTTTATTATCCCCTTACGGCAGATGAGGGCTGGGGCTGCAAAGGTTGCCTACTTATTTAGGTGTCTAGTATATTTTTATCCTCTCCTTCCGCCAAGAAGATTTTTTTTGTTATACGCTGCTTTTCTCTCCCTTTCCCTTCCCCTCCTCACAACAGGCACCTCGTGAGGTAGGTGGGGCTGAGAGAGTTCAGAGAGAACTGAAAATGGGGAAACAAACCCAGATTTCCAAATGAGAGTCCAGTGCTCTTAACTACTACACCATGCTGGCTGTTCTGTCCCCTGTTTTATCCTCACAATTAGGTATAAGGCTGCCATCAACCTTGAAAGAAAAAGTCTTGCTCAGTAACAGAGACTTACTGGGATGGGTTTTTTTACCAGATGATGTTATTTTCACCCATGCCATATAAAGCTTCAACTGTCCATTTCCACACATGAATTCTCTATTAAAGCAGGTAGACATGTTTTCAGCTGGCAACTCTAACTGAAAAGTGCCGTGAGAGCACCAACCCAATTCAGTGCCTCTTTCCTTGCTCCTATGGGATGTCTGTGGGAAATCCAGTCCCATATTTTCTAGCTTCTTGTCTGCTTTGGCCATGATTGCATGGCCTTTTTTGGAAGAACTTTGTGAAATATTTGTGATTCCTTTTATTGAGCAAAGGTCAGTAGAGTTGGCCCACTCATCAGTGCTCTTATGCTGTCTGACCCAGAATGTGAGATTGTAGCATTTGATTGGTGCAATCCAGACTTTTTTGGCCTACGCAGTGGGAGAAGGTTAAGAAGGCCGCCTCAGTGGATTGCGAACTCAGTGGATTTTTCAGAACATATTTATCAAGTGGTTTATATGTATCTTGCCCTTCCTTTGTCCAGTGAAGCTCATAACAATATAATAGTGCAAATCCGAAGCTTAAATTCTAAAATAGTTGCAGTTGTACGAATTAACTAATGAATATGCATCAAGAAGAAGAATAACAACAAATATATTGTTTACTGTTAAAAATAGTAAATACACAGCTCATATCCTATCAGTAATATTTGTAAAATATTGAGTTGGATCCAAACTAAAGTTTCTGTCAACAGATAAAGGTAGGTTGGCTGGTTGGTGAGGGAGGGAGGGAGGGAGGAAGAGAAGTAAGTAAGTAGGAAAAGGGAAGATGTTATGGGCGCTATTAGAGAAGCAAAAGAGGAAACGGTAGTGGAAGGGAAATGAGATACTCCCTACCCCTGGTGGGTTCCGCAGTTGTAATTACATATTATTGTTTGGCTCTCCACAATTAGTGGACTGCATTAATGGATACTGTAATCTCAATCCAAATTGCTGACTCTTAGTCTCCTGATGTTTTAAAAATGCTTGAGTACATTAGCCATTGCTGCTGAAAAGCGATTATGATTGCAGACTTTGCTAATAGTCAAGTCTATTTAAACATCTTTGGCTTCAGTTTTGTGGAAGGATATATTAACACAAATTTGAAAGTGCTGAACACCATCAGCAATAGTCTCTTTCATTCCCACAGCATTAGTACCCCCTAGTCATAAAAACCATAATAAATACACATCTATTTAACAGTGGTGGTGGAAAGTGCTATCAAGTCACAACTGACTTACAGCGACCCAGTCGAGTTTTTAAGACAAGAGTTGTTCTGAGATCCTCTGAAGATGCCAGCCACAGTTGCAGGCGAAACGTCAGGAGAGAATGCTACTAGAACACGGCCATACAGCCCGGAAACCACACAACACCCCAATGATTCTGGCCGTGAAAGTCTTCGACAATTGTTATCAGATAGTTTGCCATTGCCACTGCCTCTGAATAGCAATCCTTGGAGGTCTCACATCCAAATACAAACCAGGACCAATCACACTCTGACAAGGTTGAGCAAACCTGGGCCATCCAGATCTGGGCAATTACTACTACAGCATCTTAATAATCCCTCTTGAAAACACCACAGTTGTCCAGCAAACTGTGTTATCCTAACATGCAGGAACTCACCTCCTAAAATAAGAACATAAGAACATAAGAACATAAGAACTAGCCTGCTGGATCAGACTAGTCTGATCACAGACTAGTTCAGCACTCTGCTACTCACAGTGGCCCACCAGGTGCCTTTGGGAGCTCACATGCAGGAGGTGAAGGCAATGGCCTGCTGCTGCTGCTGCTCCTGAGCACCTGGTCTGCTAAGGCATTTGCAATCGGAGATCAAGGAGGATCAAGATTGGTAGCCATAGATCGACTTCTCCTCCATACATCTGTCCAAGCCCCTTTTAAAACTATCCAGGTTAGTGGCCATCACCACCTCCTGTGGCAGCATATTCCAAACACCTATCACACGTTGCATGAAGAAGTGTTTCCTTTTATTAGTCCTAATTCTTCCCCCCAGCATTTTCAATGAATGCCCCCTGGTTCTAGTATTGTGAGAAAGAGAGAAAAATTTCTCTCTATCAACATTTTCTACCCCATGCATAATTTTATAGACTTCAATCATATCCCCCCTCAGACGTCTCCTCTCCAAACTAAAGAGTCCCAAACGCTGTAGCCTCTCCTCATAAGGAAGGTGCTCCTTGCCTCCCCACCATCACCTCCCGCAGCAAGGGATGAATGATAGGAAAAGCAATAAGTTAAATTTGTATTAACAAAATTTAATTAGGGCTCTGGTAAAACACGAAGCTCCTCCTAAAAGCTTACCTTACTTGACTCGCAGGAACCTGATCTGTTGTAGCGGCGGCTTTAATTTTAGTGTTTCTTGATTTCCACTCTCTCTTTCTGTGAGGGAGCTCTTTAAAGTTTTTTTTAAATCACAGGACAGATTAAAGCCCTGCCTTATTGTACGTTTGGCACTGTGCCACTTTAAGACTAAGGCTCAGGTTAGAGAATGCCACTAAGACCAAGGTTACGGAATGCCACATTTGAATAATCCCTTGCATTTTTTAAAAAAATGTCTGTGAAATAGCGGACCAGAGACAAAGATTCGAATGTAGTCATTTACCCACCAGGTTGGTCTTTTATTTATAGGGAGTTTGTAGCAAGAGGAGGACAACGAATTACATTTGGAGTAGCTACCCCTTCTATCATCCCATCCTACTGTATATGTCTGTAGATTGGAGCTTGGCAGCTGGGTGCCTAAACACTCTCAGTGAGGTAATATTGTCCTTGGGTGGAAAAAGACTTCTGAGCCATCCATTAGCTGTTTGTATTATTGTTTTGAAATGAGTGGCAAACCCCAGAGGCTTCAATGGGAACCAGTTTTCCCTCTTTTGAACACTGAGGTCAGAGGCAGGGACTGGGCTTATGAAGTGCTGAAATAAATCACATATGCTCCCCAGCTTTCCTTTTGTAATACATTCTGTTTTAAAGTTGGATTTAAAAGTTTTCATACACACCCAAGAAGATGTAAGGGACACAAGCTCTTGTTTGTTCAGAAGTTTCGCATGTATCCCCCACCCAGTGGTGTGTTGTGGTTAGGAGTTGTATACTCTAATCTGGAGGACTGGGTTTAATTTCCCACTCCTCCATGTGAACGGTGGACTCTAGAGAACCAAGTTTGTTTCTCCTTTCCTCCACATGAATCCTGTTGGGTGACCCTAGGCTAGTCACAGTTCTCTCAGAACTCTCTCAGCCCCACCTCATTCACAAGGTGTCTGTTGTGGGGAGAGGAAGGGAAGGGGTTTGTAAGCTGCTTTGAGACTCCTTATAAGAGAGAAAGGCAGGGTCTAAATCCAAACTCTTCTTCTTTTCAAACATAGAAAAGTTAATACTAATATAGTGAGTGACTACTGAAAAGTATAATTCTTGAACTTTCTGACCTTCACAAAATTGGTCTGGAATTGTTAATAGCCACATTGTATCAATAGAAGTTAAGAGAAGGTTCAAAGCTCTCCTGAGTCCTTAGTGTATAATAAAAATAATAGACAGCAAAATCATAACAGTGTGTAGTTATTTATTTATTTACTTCATTTATATCTCACATTTCTCCCCAATGGAAGCCCAGAGTGGCTTACACCATTTTCTTCTTACAACAACCCTGTGAGGTAGGTTAGGCTGAGAGGTTATGACTTACGCAACGTCGCCTAGCGAGCTTCCATAGTGTGAGTGGGAATTCAAACCCAGGTCTCCCAGGTACTAGTGCAACATTCTTAATCATTATACCATACTGGCTCTCAATATTGCCTTGCCATTCAGAGTTCCTGTTCACTGTTTACTTTTAGGAAAATTACACAACAACTCTCAACAAATCAAATCGGCCTATAAAATGGAAGTGGGTTTCCAGAGACCGTATGGAGTGTATGTCATATGCAGTAAGAATCCGGGGTTTGATGACAGGGGGACGAGAATCCTGGAGCAACTGGACTGAGTTGAAGGAAGTGAAAGGTAAGCAAAGGTTGCCAATGTAAAGCAGGTAATTCTGTCGAAGTGTTAGGTCTTGAAACAATGAACGGATTCTGTGTTGTTGATCAGCAGTGTTTATTGATTGGCATCAAAGTACCCAGCTTGTCAAAGCCAGTTCTGGCAAACCTGGCTTTTGCTGCCCTCTTTATTCTGATGTTAGTTCCCCCTCCCATTTTCCCAATGAACATGAGAAAGAGTTAGTTTGGAGCTGAGGCGCCTCCAGGTCGGTGATAGATACAGATAAAGCCACCTGGTATCCTATCCCACAGGACAACAGAAACATCCCATTTCCCATGAGACCAAAAGTGTCAGGGGTAGGCCTAGTTATCTCCCCAGCTTGTGAAGCCATGAAGCAAACTTCAAGGAAAGAATGTCCCAAAACAGCAATGGTAACATATAGCAGGCTGGTTACATATATCTTGTAGCAATTTCATTGAGCTAGGAATGCATCTCAATCAACTAGATACAATCCCCTCTGACACTTAGCCCTCTGTGATACACCCAAACTGATGTTGTGCAATCCTTTTCTGCGAGAGCATACTTATTTGCTGGTATTGGGGTGCAGTTTTCCAGAGAAGAAAATTAGCCTATAGAAGACATGGTCTTACTCTGAGCATGATTTCAGACTGTGCTACGGCTCTATGCTGTTCCATAAAGTCCATTCTTTTTCTTTTTAAGTGTTATTCACATTTTGGCCTTGCATTAGGACCCTCACTTTGAAGCCAAACTCCACTGCCCTGACTGTCCCTTTAGAAAGCCTTAGCCTCAGTTTTCCTACCCCCTTACATTCTGTCACGGCCAACAGAGGGAGAAAATTATTGATGGTTTTGTTGTAGTAATGCTTGAAACTGACTTGTGCTCCTGGACGAACAAGCAAACAATCTGTTTGTAGGTGAAGGAAGAAGATAAAAGCTAAGATATGAACACCGCCAAAGCTTAGCTGAAGTTTTTAAGTTTATACATTTATGTATTGGAATTTCTTATATCGCTATATTCCAGAAGCTGGAGATAAAGCAAGTTATCTCAATAGCATGTGTGAATGACTGTACCTAAGGGCCGTTTCACAACTCTCAACTACCTGACAGGCAGCAAGCAATATATGCAAGCATTTTGTTAGGTGTGCCTATAAATGAAGGGTGTGGTGTCTTTTTAGCTGTGTTTAAAAATAACTTAATAAAGGAAAGTGGTTACCATTTAGGAAATCACAGCCAGTCTTTATGAACAGATGAAGCTGCTGCTCGGCAGTCACTTTTAGGGGCTTTATCACTTTCCCTGTCTTGTTACTGGATAACTTAAAAAGAAACTCAGGCCGTTTCCGCACGGGCGGAAAATGACGGCCTGGAGACAGTAAAAACGCCGTCTCCAGGCTGCCATTCACACGGGCGGCGCAGCTGCAGCGCAGCTGCAGCGCAGCCGCACCGCCCCCGCGCCGCCCGGCTGGCCCGCAGCCGGCGTATTCCGAGAACGCTAAGAAGCGTTCTTTTTGGAATAGGCCGCCGTGAAGCCGCTGCCAAGCAAACGGCAGCGGCTTCATGGCGCCTCCCCGACCCGGCACTTACCTTGTCCCTGGGCCTCCGGCGCGTCGCTGAGGCCTGGGGACATGCCCCCCTGCGCCGCTCGAGCAGGCGCGCAGGGCCAGGGGGGCGTGTCCCCAGGCCTCGGCGACACGCCGGAGGCCCAGGGACAAGCCGGGTCATGCGGGCGCCGGCGCTCCGCGGCGCCGGCTGCCCGCCTCTTCCCGGGACCGTCCGTGCGGACGGTCCCAGCGTCTTCGGGTCGGCGCGAGAAGCGCCGACCCAGCCGTTTCCGCCGCCGTGCGGAAACGGCCTCAGACTTTTTGCATGCTGAATGTGGTCTGGTTCGAACTGTAGTCCTTCTCCTTCAATGTATACTCTTCCCTTGCAGCCAGTAAATTCTTTTCATATACAACTAACTCTCTGTTCTTTATTTGCATAACTCTGCAAACTGAACAAGTTTTTCTGTAATATTCGCTTCAGTTCTTCATTTGGTCTGAATCCTTAGTTTGCTGCTGCAAAAGGATAGCAAGCATTGTCATATTTATAGGACTACTAACTAGTCTACTAAATCACAGACTTTTGTGAATAGAAGCAGCCAGGTATAGACTCATAGATTGATTATCCACTGGCGCAAAAGTGAACGGTGGGACAGGAAGTGTGTCGGGGCAAGAAATCATGTCCTAGCCTGCTTCCTGTTTGTGGCGTGCCAAGAAGGGAGGCATACTGGGGCAAGATTTCTTGTCCCAATGCGCTTCCTCTTGCCCTCACAGGCTTCTTGCTTTCTCCGAGGAAAGCGAGAACATTCTGGTGTGATTTTTCACGCTAGAGGCAGGGCAAGACCAGGGAGGGTAATCGGCCACAAACACATGCATACTTTGCAAGAAAGTGAGCAGTTGTTTGATATATTATTAGTATGCAATAATAATAGCTATTTTTTTCCTGCATCATCATCATCATCATCATCATCATCATCATTGCTATAGGAGCTGCATGGTTAAGTGCTTGCACTGCCACTCAACCTGTCAGGAGTTCGAGCCCCCTGTGGGTCAGATATCCTGGCAGCTGGCTCATGGTCACCTCAGCCATCCATCCATCCATCCATTCCTTGGTCGGTAAATGAGTACCTAGCACATAGCTAGGGGGTAAAGAATAGCTGGGGAAAGCAATGGCAAACTACCCCACAAAAACGACTTGCCTATGAAATCACTGCTTTCAGTGGTACCCCAGAGTCAAACACGACTGAAGGGGAAACTTACGTTTTTAAAATAATAGCTATACATCTTAAATCCTTAACTCTGGGTGACTACTGGCTGCCCTTCTCTATGCTTGTTTTTACATTGGGGAGAGTATTTCATACTAGCCATTGAGAAGCCTGCTAAAGGTTCTGCTAGAATCAGAAGGTGCCAAGCCTGTATTATTCCCAAATGCAGCCTCTTAGATTTTTTCACATATGAGGAAATGGCAGCAATTATCAACTCAATAATTGTCCAGCTTTGCATTCCCTTTACCAGAGTTAAATAACCAAGATCTATTTTTACAAGGAATTTTTTTTTCTCCCTTGTTCTGTACAGGCATGGACACAGAAGATTCTAAGTCTGTCATGTTCCCAGTAGACAAGGTTGTGAAGGAAGGGTCAAACGTCTCCTTTTGCTGCATTGGGGAAAAGGATGAAATAATAACATCTTTATGCTTCCGCGACGTTTGCTATCCAGCAAGTACAAGCCAGAGAAGAATGGTGTTTACTGTAGAAAATGTTCCCCTTTCCAAACCAGGTGGATCTGTAGTGAGATGTGCTGGCTCTTATCTTCTCACAACACTCTTTGTGACCCGTAAGCACAAAATGCCTTGTGTTATTGGGTGGGATTGGCAATTATACTACTAAGAACTAGCTTGAATGGTAGGGCCAGATCTCTCACTATGCCATCCTTGCTTATCCACAATGTCATAAGAAGAAGAAGAGTTTGGATTTATATCCTCCCTTTCTCTCCTGTAGGAGACTCAAGGAGGCTTACAATCTCCTTGCCCTTCCCCCCTCACAACAAACACCCTGTGAGGTGGGTGGCGCTGAGAGAGCTCTGAAAAGCTGTGACTAGCCCAAGGTTACCCAGCTGGCGTGTGTGGGAGTGCACAGGCTAATCTGACTTTCCCAGATAAGCCTCCACAGCTCAGGTGGCAGAGTGGGGAATCAAACCCGGTTCCTCCAGATTAGAATGCACCTGCTCTTAACCACTACGCCACTGCTGTAGGTTTACCCTTTGACTGTAGAGGGATGTCTCAGGCAGTAGAGAGTTAAGATAAATAAGCTGGAGTTACCTCCCTCCTCTGATGGAATGACAATTGATTTACATCAAGGAGCGAGAGGCCAGCTGGATGTTCTTCACACCTGCAGCCTTTATCTCTGCTGGCAATTGAGAGTACAGTTATGCAAGGCCATCTCCCCACTGCTATATTAGCCCTTTGTAATTCACAAGAAACTGCTTACACTCAAATCTTCAGAGGATCTGATGTAGGAAAGGAGTATATATACTGTGAGGTCAATAGGTGAGGCCATCTGAATAGAAGTAGCTTGGCTTGTGAGTAACAATGAAGTCTGTAGCATGTGAGTCCTTGCTATCTTCATTGTGACTCACATGCTACAGACTTCATTGTTACTCACATGCCAAGCTACTTCTATTCAGACGGCCTTACCTATTGACCTCACAGTATATATACTCCACTTGCTTTGCTTTCCAACATCAGATCCTCTGAAGATGCCAGTCACAGATGCAGGCTAAAGGTCAGGAGAGAATGCTGCTAGAACACGGCCATACAGCCCGGAACCACACAGCACTCCAGATATATACGTTGTTATCTTTCAGGTAATAAAAGAAGAATTTACACACTGTGGGGCCCAATGAATGGGCTGAGAGCATCAGGGGTGAGATGGTCCTATGTCCCCAAGCCCTCCATTCAACCCCCTTTTTTATTAAAAAAAAATGGTATGGGGGCCAAATCCTGCTGTGGACTGGTGCCTCAGGGGATGTACAGAAGGATCATTTTTGTTTGTTTGAAATTGATGACGTTTACCCTCTCTTTTTCTCACAGAGCTTCAAAGCTTCTTACAATTTAAAAGGCACAACAATACGTAAACAAAATGTTTCTGGAGCAAATGAATAATCAGAAACATTTCCTGGCCTTCTCCAAAGGCATCTTCATGTGCTTCTGATTTTGAAGGCTCTGTTGGCACTTGGCCGTGCATGTTGGATAATGCCCTTTTAGTGCACTTCACTGATGGTTTGCAGTTGAAAATCCAGTTGCAAACGATTGCTTAAGTGTATTAGATGTGAATTAAAGCACCCTTGCTCATTCTTGAGAGTCTGGCTGGTGTTCTGTTGCCTGAGAAAAGCAGGGTGTACAGAGGCCAGGTCTCCCCATTGAAATGAGCGGCCATTTAACGTTTAAAGGACTGATGTGCTGAGGAACAGCTGTGAACAATGAAAGTCCTCCTGATTCTGGATATTTCCAATATTCATCGGGACTGGATGCCAGAACTGGAAAATATCAGATGTGCCTTTCATTGGCTGATCCAATCTGACGCAGCAAATAACAGACATTGTACAGGATTGGCAATATCTGATTGCATGCCCTTAAACACAGGGCCCACTTTTTCTTTTGGCCTAGGCAAATAAAATTTAGTGACTACTTAGTGACTACCAGCTGCCAGTTCCCCACCACTGGAACAATTCCTCAACAAAGATGGTGGCAATGCACACATCACGAGGGTCCTTTTTGTATAGTGGGGAGATATAGTTATGCTGTAGCCACCTCCAGTTTTATGAAGTGAGGGACAATCACGGCTGTACATCAAAAATCAGTCTAGAATGGACTGGTCACTCCCAATCCACCTTCGTCTGCACCTTGACTTGAGATTAATTTACTTTGAAGGAGTTTGCAAGAATAAATGCAAGAAGTAAACGTTTTAATCGATTTTTTTGTTTTAAAAGGCCCGCCTGGTGAACCCCAAAATCTGTCTTGTGAAACAGAAGACATGGTAACATTAAACTGTTCTTGGCAACCTGGATCAAAGGATAACCTTGTGGCCAGCCGTTCGATAAAATTTATCCTGTCTGATAGGTAGGTATTCTGCGTACATTTTTGGTTGTCACAAGTCACAAAGTGACATTTGTGTGTATATAATGTGTCATCAAGTTGCAGCTAACAAGACCACCACAAGTGGCTTCCAATGCAAGTGGAAGATTCAGAAGCAGAATTAGTTTGCTACTGTCTGGGTGATTTTCCTTTCCAAGTATAGACCCTCTCTAACTTTTGAGATCTGATGGGATTCAGGCTATATCATGCTGCCTTTCCTCCAAAATGACATGAGTTTCTTATATTTGAAGTTATGACTATAGTCAAATGCTTGCTATCCAATCACTGAGAAACATTAACTAGTTCAGCTTCTATGGATTTTGCCTAGTGCAATATCTTGAATTAGTTTAGAGTCAGCATGATATAGTGGTTAAGAGCAGTGAACTGATCTGGAGAACTGGGTTTGATTCTCCCCCTCCTTTGCCTGAAGCCTGCTGGGTGACCTTGGGCTAGTCACAGTTCTCTCAGAACTCTCTCAACCCCACCTACCTCACAATGCTTCAGATTGCTGCCAGTTTTTTTTAATAACCTGAACATTGGTTGCAGCATAACTGCAGCACATTGATTTCATTTCATTCCTGATTTTAATCTGATTGGCGCAGTTGGACCAGAAATTGGGCTCGAAATACAGTCAAAACTGCAAATAAAAGCACAGGTCCACTTCAGACATACTCAAGGATCCTTGAGATTTAGGGCAGTGCAGTATCTTAGGATTAGAGCTTAACTTTACAACAAATGCTCCATTTTCATGGCTAACTTTTCTTTAAACCATAGACCAGTGGTGGCAAACCTACTGGCAGGGGCTGATGGGAATTGTAGTCCATAACATCTGGAGTGCCAAAGGTTCGCCACCACGGCCATAGACCAATGGGCCTGTGCTTTTTCAAATTCAGTTTCCATTCTCTTTTCTATGCTTTAATTGCTACTAAGGATCAGCTAATCTGGATTCATAGTATCAGATACCTCATGGGAAGACAACTCAACCGTGTCTCTTTTCTGTCTCCTCCAACTCCCACCACCATTTTTTTCAAGGTCTAGTGGGAAAATATATTGCCCTCAAGAGTCCTCAAAGAGCTGCTCCTTCAAAATCGGCACTAAAACCGCATATGACTTAAGACTGACCGCCAGAAATAATCTGGGGGAGAAACAGACTAGCCTTAGTTTTGATGTAGCTCATCGAGGTAAGATTCTTTTCTCTTTTAGCATTTAGTGATATTCAGGCTTTACCCCAGTGTTCCTGGGGCCGGAGCTTACATTAATCCGCTTCCACCAGACTTTAGCCCCAGGAACGCCCTTGGCATAACTGTCAGACTTATGCCACCAAAAACAGTGGCATAACTCTGTTTCTCTGATGGAGCTTTCTGGACAGCTTTGAACTTTCCCTCCCACCTGGCCACCCAGAGCCCCCATTGGAGGTGGCACAGCACTGCCTTTGCCATGCCATCCCCAGCCACTACAGCACTCCTGTGATATCTGGATTGCGCTGTAAATGAATCAATGGTGGATTCCACATGGGCCAAAAACAGCAGTGTGAAAATGTTTAAAACAGTGTAAAATAGTGTGACCAGATGTCCCACTTTTGACGGGACAGTCCCGCTTTTGATTAATTTGTCCTGCGTCCTGCGCGTTTTTAAAATGTCCCAATTTTTGGAAGGCTGCCGCACTGCCTTCTGGGGGACTCCCCTGTTTCCCACCCTGTGACAGGGCGGGAAACGGGAGCGCCCCAGAAAAAACAAAGTGCGTGCAGCGCCTGTCCAGGGTTCCGAGACTTCTGAGGTAAGTGCTTTCCTGTGACAGGGCGGGAAACGGGAGCGCCCCAGAAGGCAGTGTGGCAACATGGGAGGCTGCCACACTGCCAAACCCCTGTTTCCCGCCCTGTCACAGGGGAGCGCCCCAGAAGGTAGTGCGGCAGCCCCCCGCTTAAAAAAGCTAAAAATCTGGTCATCTTAGTGTAAAAGGGTTTACACCATTTTCACACCACTGTTTTTGGCCCATGCAGAATCCACTAATGATATGCTAGGATTCAGGGGAGTCAATAGATACCTGTTCACCAATCAAGCAGCATCTTCCTCACATGTTTCCTATAATAACATCATAGCTTGAAGAGCGCCCCTTTTCCAGTTTTGATCTGGTGTAGTGTGAAAATAATTCAGGGGTTTTTTGTACTCATTTTACTGCTCAGGGCAGTTTAACAGCTCTTTCAGAAGTTTTTTTCTGTTGTCTCTTTCAACCCAGTTCATCCTGCACGCCCTTACGACCTCTTGGTTTCTGGGCAAAATGCTACTGCCGTCAAGCTACAGTGGAAAATGAAACATAAGCTTGAGCTGCTTTGCCAGGTTGAAAGTCATCATCCAGATGGGAAAGTGGACGTGGTAAGAAACACACACACTTAAAACCTTTTTTGTTTAATGTATTTTGCATAAGCAGCCATATTGACCGTGTCTGACCCCTCAAAGACTAACACATGTATTGCTTTCATGGGGTGAAGCCACGTTTTTTGACTGACCCACATAACAAATTGTTAGTCAATAAGGTGGCAGAAGTCCCTGTGCTAATTTTACTCATATTGTTTGTAAAGCATTTAATATAATCGGTAGTGCTTGTAGCAACAGCAGCTACAACACTGCTCATATAGTGCTGGAGAAAAGTTCCCATTCCTAAGGCTACAATCATAAGGGAGTCTTTCCTGGGAGTAAACCCCATGGAATAACATGGGACTGATTTTGAGCAGACTTCTCTAGGATCACTCCCTAAAACTCTTAACACAGATATGCTATTTTTGTTGCTGTTGCTAATTTAGTGCACTGTTATTGATTTACTGTGTTTATGGTTCACCTTGCTCACTGAGACTCAAGGCAGTTGACATGTGTAAGTCAATAACAGTCCAAACAAAGAGATATCTAATAAGCTCTGTGTAGGCCGATACAATCAAAATGAGGAGATCTCATGAGCAATGCCCTAGGCCTAGAATCGCCAAAATCTGAATGAGCATTAGGTATGAACTAAAATGTGAATGTAATGGATAAAAATTGTATTTTTTAATGTCAGTAGAAACAATGAAATGAGAATAAGGTAATACATGCAGCAAAAATGATAATACTTCCTATACATGCTGTCCTCCCCTTTATAAAGTGCCTTTCTACACTATTCTGTTCTAGCTTTGTAGAAAAGCTCTGTTGAATAGCGATGCTTTATGTAGTTTTTGAATGACTGGAATGCCTGCCCTGAACTCTCTTGACTTTCCCAAGGTGACCATTTCAAAAGGTGTGGCCACACCACAGAAAACATGACTAGTCCCAGTCAGCCAGATGTGCTGGTAGGGGCAGTAGAACATGAACACTTATGGGTTGAAAGTTTCCATCTAGCCTTTTCATAACTTATGTCTTCTACGTAGCTTACAAATACATTTCATTCAAGTGATTTCAATTCCAGCAGTGATAAAGTTCCATATGTAAATTGTCCACCCTAGAATAAACCAACAGACTCCTTTGCACTAGGCGTGATGTCTGCATTGGAAGGTAACCCTGGAGGGCCACTGCCCTCTGGTGTAACCTTCCCATCAGGCCCACTGATGCCGCCACAGTTCTCAGTTGGTTGTAATCCTTTTTGTGAAGGTGAATGGATGGAATTCCCCTTTGCCCTCAGAGATGCCAGCCGCACTTCTAGCTGTTTTGGCCATGTCTGACTTGGCCTCAAATATGTTGCTGATCACTTGGCTGCCCAGATAAGCTGATCCGAAAGAGGGAGGCCCCTATCCAGCCACATATCACATGAAAACCAGTAGAACCACTGAGAAATGACTAACTTCAGTCCCCTTGGCTTAAAGCAGTGATGGCGAACCTTTTCGAGACTGAGTGCCCAAATTGCAACCCAAAACCCACTTATTTATAGCAAAGTGCCAACATGGCAATTTAACCTGAATACTGAGGTATAAGTTTAGAAAAAATGGTTGGCTCTGAGGCACACGTTACTCGGGTGTAAGCTTGGTGAAGCAACCGTACAACGCTTCGAATGGGTGAATCACGACCCTAGGAGGGTTTACTCAGGAGCCCCATTGCCAGCAACCGAGCTTACTCCCAGGTAAAGGATCGTGCCCAGGCTAGCCTAGATGTATGTGTGTGGGGTGATTTTCCGCCCCCCCGCCACAATGAACTCTGTGCACATGTGCCCACAGAAAGGGCTCTGAGTGCCACCTCTGGCACCCGTGCCATAGGTTTGCCACCGCTGGCTTAAAGGAATCAGATCACTGCATACAGTCCCATCAGTGTGTCTTTGCTCAAACTTCAGGTCTTGGATGTATCCTTTCTCGTCCCAGTGTATTTTTCATGTTTTGTGTACTGTGTCACATTTAATACAAAGATGGAGCAGCAGCAACAAAACTACTGTACCTGACCTGTTCCAACATACATGTTTTGCAGCACAACATTTCATCACATAGCATGAAGTCATTCCATATTGTGAGTGGGTTGCAACCTTATGCCAAGTACACTTTCCGAGTACGCTGTGGGGCCAAGCAGCACTTCTGGAAATGGAGTGAATGGAGTGAATCAAAACGGACACAGACAGAAGAATCCGGTAAGAAAGCTGTAATGCAGAAGACAGTTTCCAGATGACAAGGAATGCAGTTTGGTTCAGCAAGATGTCCTTGGCTTCTGGGAAGACTAGTGTTTTCTAAGGAGCAGCAGAAGGCAGAAGATTTGAGGAGGCAAGGAATTTCATTGCACTCCAGGAATAAAAAGCATCTAGATTCTCATTCCTCAAATCACCTTGAAATTGGCTCCCAGAGCAGCTGATGGGCATCAAAATCTAACACAAACCGTAACTAATGTTCTGTACAAAATGTCCCTTCGACAGGGATTTTCAGACTAACTGGACTCACCTCTTGATGTATTATGGAGCATACCAGTTGAGTCTGAATTCCCACTCTGTGCCAGATGTAACTCACATGGTTTGTGGGTTCCCTTCCAATTCTCCATATGTGGTGCCAAATAGCACACTGAGAAGTGGGTTCAACCTTCCCTCTTGCACTAATTTCCCAACCTGAAACCATTCCAGCAAGCGTACTGAATCTCTTAAGGAAACTCAAGTTCATTCTAGAATCCTGGGGGTTTCCTTAAATAATGCCAATCTGGGATTATGTACCCTATAATGTGTGAAGAGGCACATGTCAGGGATTTCTGCCTCCTTAATTCCCTCATGGATGACTCACTCGTGAGGACTTGAAAGGATTGCAGGGAGTCCCCAGTAGTAGCTGGATCAAGTCCTGGCCTGGCCTCTCCTGGCCCTCTCCTAAGACCCTGATCAGTCCACTATCTCAATTATTCAACAGTGTTATGTGTTTAATCTGCAGCTCCATCAGGTCATCTTGATGTCTGGAGAAGCATCAGCCCAGGTTTCAACTCTTGTAATGTAACTGTTTTCTGGAAGGTAAGTCATAAGAACATAAGAACAAGCCAGCTGGATCAGACCAGAGTCCATCTAGTCCAGCTCTCTGCTACTCGCAGTGGCCCACCAGGTGCCTTTGGGAGCTCACATGCAGGATGTGAAAGCAATGGCCTTCTGCGGCTGTTGCTCCAGAGCACCTGGTCTGCTAAGGCATTTGCAATCTCAGATCAAAGAGGATCAAGATTGGTAGCCATAAATCGACTTCTCCTCCATAAATCTATCCAAGCCCCTTTTAAAGCTATCCAGGTTAGTGGCCATCACCACCTCATGTGGCAGCATATTCCAAACAAAGTCTGTTGTACAGTGATGATGAATCAGTAGGACAAAAAACACCACCAACAACAAAAGTAGATTTTTGTCTTCCATGGTGGATACTGTAAAAGTAACAACAACAATAAAAATAATATTGTCCATGTAGAATTTACAGCTTTGCACAATGTGATGCAGCTGACAGCTAGCTAGAGAGGCTTCGGTAGGGATAAATTGTTGGAGGAATTGGCCTGTAGGACATGATGAACGAAGGGAATTTCCATCACCAAGTGAATGAATACCTGATCCTGAGGACAGCAATAGGCAGCTACCTTCATGCCTTACTTATGAACTTTCAGAGGCATCTGATTAACCACTGTGGCCAACAGGATCCTTCTGCTAGATGGATCTTTGACCTCATTGAAGGCTCTGTTTTCTGTTCTGTCCTTTTCTTATATGATAGCAAAAGGAAGATGGTGTGGAAAGTTGCATCTGAGGTATGGTGACCCTGTATGGTTTTCAAGGCACGAAATGAACAGAGGTTGTTTGCCAGTGCCTTCCTTTGCTTAGCAACTCTGGACTTCCTTGGTGGTCTCCCATCACTAACCAGAACTGACCCTGCTTAGGCCCCTTTTGCACATGCAGAATAATGCACTTTCAGTCCATTTTCAATGTACTTCGCAGCTGGATTTTACTGTGCGGAATGGCAAAATCCACTTGCAAACAATTGTGGAAGTGGATTGAAAGTGTGTTATTCTGCATTTGCTGAAGCAGGCTTCCCTACTTATATCTGGTGTTATTTCCTCCCCATTTCCCCTCACAACAGCTTTCCCCCACCCTTATTACTAGGCTCTTTGTCAATTTTTTAAAAATTGGTAGAAGAAGAGTACTACTAGTAGTTTGAATTTATACCTCACCTTTCTCTCCTGTAAGGAGACTCGAAGGGGCTTAAAAATTCCTTTCCTCTCCCCACAGCAGACACCTTGTGAGGTAGGTGGGGCTGAGAGAGTTCTGAAGAACTGTGACTACTAGCCCAAGGTCACCCAGCAGGAATGTAGGAGTTCCCCAGATAAGCCTCTGCCACTCAGGTGGAGGAGTGTGGAATCAAACCCGGTTCTCCAGATTAGAATCCACCTGCTCTTAACCACTATACCACGCTGGCTCTCAATATATATAGTAGATATATATAGTAACTATATAGTGTCATTATAGCAATATATCTACTATCATTTTAAAAAAACAACAAGGCAAACAGTCTACCAGATGTGGGTGAGATCTGAGATGGCAAAGAGGAAATCAGAGAAAATCCCTTTGTCATGGTTCCATTGCATTACCAGTGCAAAAAAAAAAGTGATCAAAGAAATACTCTGTCCCTGACCTGAGGTGGTTTTTGATAAGAGGATGCGATATGTATGAGCTTAGTGGTAGCCTTCTTTGACATGACCTCATTTGGAATATGACTGAAAAATAAAGAGACTCCGGTGTAAAATTGTTCCATCACCGTGTGTGCACCTGTCATCAAAAGCAGCTTGGTAGCATTGATCCTGGAGGGAAGAGTTAAGAATATAGAACGTTCTAAAAGGGTTTGTTCTTGTGATCTGGTTACAGTTGGAACACTTGACCATTCTCTGTTTGTATGCCCTAAACATGATAAGATACGCATGAAATATATGAATTCTATTTTCTTGCAATGTTCTCAGTGGCAAGAGTGTTACAAGATACCCAACCTCCTGAACATCTCTGATGTGCTCTTTTGTGAGACTGTTGCAAATTTTATACTGGAAATTCGTAATTTTAACTGTTTTTAAATCTTGTTTTACTTTGAAATTTTGTCCTGTTTTGTATGCCAATAAAGGCTTGTTGTTGTTGTTGTTGTTGTTGTTGTTTATCAGCTTGGTAGTATTACAGATAGAAACATGGATTGTAAATACCAGTTGCTAAGTCTCATTTTCTTTCCCACAGCCATTTCCAGACTTTCGTGCTAATGGGGAAATTAAGATATATAAGATATTCTGGGAAACATTACAAGGAGATTCTGGGTCTGAGGAGGTGCCTGCGTCAAACAAGTCCACAATACTTTTTCTGGAAAAATGTCCCTGTAACATCAGTGTCTTGGCAAAGAATTCTGTAAATTCATCCCCTCCTTCTGTGATCGTGATCTCAGCAGCTGCAGGTTTGTACAAATATCAGTTGCTCCAAAAAATGGATTTTTCCCTCCTATCTCCATAAACAAGTTTTATTCTATGTATTGTCGAAGGCTTTCACGGCCGGATTCAACCAGTTTTGTTGTGTGTTCAGGATTTTGTTCCTGTTGCCTGGACGATGTAGAGGTGTATCACAGAGAAAAGTCTGTTTCACATTGTGTCACACTGACACAGTGTGAAACAGACTTTTCTCTGTAATACACCTCTGAAGATGCCAGCCACAGATGCAGGAGAAATGTTAGGAACAAAATCCACCAGACCACGGCCACACAGCCCGGAAAACCCACCAGAACCAGTTATATTCTGTCTAGTAGTTTTGACAAGCATGTTATATCCCTATGCACTTGAGTTAAGAACATAAGAACATAAGAACAAGCCAGCTGGATCAGACCAGAGTCCATCTAGTCCAGCTCTCTGCTACTCGCAGTGGCCCACCAGGTGCCTTTGGGAGTTCACATGTAGGATGTGAAAGCAATGGCCTTCTGCGGCTGTTGCTCCCGAGCACCTGGACTGTTAAGGCATTTGCAATCTCAGATCAAAGAGGATCAAGATTGGTAGCCATAAATTGACTTCTCCTCCATAAATCTGTCCAAGCCCCTTTTAAAGCTATCCAGGTTAGTGGCCATCACCACCTCCTGTGGCAGCATATTCCAAACACCAATCACACGTTGCGTGAAGAAGTGTTTCCTTTTATTTGTCCTAATTCTTCCCCCCAGCATTTTCAATGAATGCCCCCTGGTTCTAGTATTGTGAGAAAGAGAGAAAAATTTCTCTCTGTCAACATTTTCTACCCCATGCATAATTTTATAGACTTCAATCATATCCCCCCTCAGACGTCTCCTCTCCAAACTAAAGAGTCCCAAACGCTGCAGCCTTTCCTCATAAGGAAGGTGCTCCAGTCCCTCAATCATCCTCGTTGCCCTTCTCTGCACTTTTTCTCTCTTCAATATCCTTTTTGAGATGTGGTGACCAGAACTGAACACAGTACTCCAAGTGTGGTCGCACCACGGCTTTATATAAGGGCATGACAATCTTTGCAGTTTTATTATCAATTCCTTTCCTGATTATCCCCAGCATAGAGTTTGCCTTTTTCACAGCTGCCATACATTGAGTTGACATTCCCATGGAACTATCAATTAAGACGCCCAAATCCCTTTCCTGGTCTGTTCCTTGTTGCATCTGGTGCAAATGATTTCTATAATGCAGCAATATCCCACAATGTGTCGAGGGAACCAGGGTTGGCAGCTCCCCCAAACCCCCATCCTTACAATAAGCCTGATAGTGATTGACTCAAAGACATGAGCTTCTGTGCAAAGTGCTGATTGGACGCTGACACCTTCCCATTCTCATCCCACATTCTAATTATACCACACAGGTGCTCTTGGAAGTTAATATTTATTTTCGGTTATTTGCTTTTTGGGTGCTGATTTCTGCAGCATCACCACGGTTCTGTTTCTGGGATATTTTGGTATGACCACCACAAAAGAAGACACTTCTCCACCAGCAAACCCACCTACACAATGCCAGAGGACATGACTTTTTGATCTTTGGCCCTGGGTCTGTTTTATTCAGTTGGAGTTCAGCTTGGTCACTTTTGACCAAGCCGTACAAATAGTGGCACAGTGAACAAATATATGTTGCCTTTCGAGTATGCAGTTTCTGAAAATCTGAATGCGGTAACATGTTACCTTTTTTTTAGATCAAACATGGAACATTCATACATCTAAAGAAGATACAATCAACAACACAGAGGCAGGCATTTACATCTCTTGGCAGCCTCAAAGTCAGTTTGATGGCTACATCATCGACTGGTGCAACCACCCAAGAGTCCAGCCTTGTGAATTTCAGTGGAAGAAATGTGGACACAACCAATCCAGTGCTCTCATTACATCAGGTGAGAAAAAGACGTCTTTGCCTTTGAATTAAGAATCAATTTCTAGACTAGCCTTTGTTGGAGAGGCACTGAAATGCTATCCATTTCTGATTTGTCAGCATCTTTTCCTGCATCTGTTTTTACACTACAATTGCTACTACTTGTATTTCATTGGTTTTATTATTGATTTTACATTGCCTTTCTTTTTCCTGGATTTGTTGGAAGTCGTCCCATTTCTCGCTGAGAGCAGCATACCAAACTGAAATGTTTTTAAATGCATCTACCAAGGTAGTTTCTATGTGCCTGCCAGAGAGGTGAATGAGAGATCAGATTGAAGTACGAAACCCAGAGATGTATTTTTCATTCATTTGTTCAGAACATTGATTAGCTGCCTTTCTTCCGTGTGGAGCTTAAAGTGACTTACAGTGCAAATAAAATAAACAAAATAGAGTACATTAAGTATATAAAATATATAAAATCATTAAATATATAAAATCAACATTACTTAGGGCTTTGTCACGGTTGGCTGAGCGCCCAAGAATTTGAGGTTGCAGCTGGCCAGAGCAGGCAGTGAGGGAGAAAGCTTACTTCAAGTCCTGAGGGAGAGCAGTCCAGTGTAAGTTGTAGAAGACAAGCAAGAGGCAAATCAGTCAATCCGATCCAGTTCCACAAAAACAAACTGAGTCCGAGAGCAGGCGCTGCAGAAACGATCGGGCTGTTTCCCAAAGTTGCTCCTGCAACTTCTACTGTTTGCAGCTGCCTCTTATAAGCCTGCATTCCTGCTCAGTCTGAATCCTGAGCTGACTCACAACTGTCTGTCCCTTTGGCATCTCTGGGCCTGCAAATGGGCACTGCATCTTTTAACATGGAGTATCTGATGGCCCCAGTGTCTGAGCTGCCTCATGGAACCAGGTGAGTCGGGCGGACTGTCTGCCCTGTCCTCTTGCTGTTGGCTTGGGTTAGCACTGTCTTCCACCTGTGTGACTTTGGGCTGCTCATGGGACTCATCAACTGTGGCTCTGGAGATTCAGCCAACTGAGACTCTGATGAAGCTGGATCATCATGCCAGCATTCCTCATCTGACTGCTGGGGAGCCCATAACAGGCTGCTTTAATCAATGTTTCATCTGTCTCCTAAAGATTGGAAGTGAGGAGGCGAAGCACGCCTCCATGGGGAAGTTGTTTCATAATTGTGGGCCAGCCACCGTAAAAAGGCCTTTCTCGCATACCCACCAAATAAGATTTTTTGATTGATGGGATGGGCAGGAAGATCTCTCTCTGTGGTCTTAGTTCCTAGCAGGAATATATGGGAGAAGACCCGGATCCCAAACACCTTGAATTTGAGTTGAGAGTGGCTTGGTAGCCAGTGTAATTGCTGTTTTATTGGGATCATATACCCTGATAGCTGGTCCTGATCAATCGACTAGCCACAGCATTCTATGCAACAACGACAACAAAAAGATTTGGATTCAAATATATTTGAGCTAAAACTGTTCAGGATTCTTGAATTTTCCCAAATTCTCATATTGTTCTGGATTTTTTTTTGGGGGGGGGGAGGAGGAAAATCTGAAAAAAAAAAGCTTTTGTAATAGCCTATGGGAATTTTTAAAGAGCAAACACAATCTGAGTTCTTTCCTAATTCTAGAGGCTTACTTGAACCTCTCCTGATTTTCTTACGTTCTAGATGCTTTTATTCCTGGAGTGCAATACAGTTTCAGGGTGTATGGATCTCTTGGCAACAGAGCTTCTTTAGTGGAGAAGAAAGCCAAATACCTTAAAGAGATGGGTAAGTCCACAGCACTGTTGGCCAATGTTGTAATCAAGTATGTTGAATCAGTAGAAGTAAGTTGTTAAAGCAGAAGGAAACTCTCCAGCAGGGGTCCCCAACCTTTCTGAGCCTGTGGCCATATTTGGAATTCTGACATGGCATGGTGGGCGCAGCGACAAAACAGCTGCCACAAAATGGTTACTGCTGGAGGTGGAGCCAAACACAAAATGATTGCCACAACTTCACTTTAGTTGATGCAGTGCTGATCCTTGCGCTGTGGTGGCAGCTGCAGACCAAAGCAACATTAAAAAAAAATCGGCATAGCCAACCAGACTATTTTCCTGGACAAAAGCCTTTATCTGACCTTACCCATTTTCTAAAACCACTTGGTGAAAGTCTCATGTTAGGGACTCCTGCTCTACAGGAACACAAAGAATGTCTTGTTTTCTTTCCCTATCATGAACCAAAGATTATGCTTATCAGAGCAACTTGTTCAATGAGAGGCAATCCTTATTCCTAGCCAAATAGACATGGGAGTGAGGTGCTGTGTGGTTTCCAGGCTGTATGGCCGTGTTCTAGCAGCATTCTCTCCTGACGTTTCACCTGCATCTGTGGCTGGCATCTTCAGAGGATCTCTGAATCAGATCCTCTGAAGATCCTCTGAAGATGCCAGCCACAGATGCAGACGAAACGTCAGGAGAGAATGCTGCTAGAACACGGCCACACAGCCCGGAAACCACATAGCACCCCAGTGATTCCGGCCTTCAACAATACATTAGACATTGTACCTGTGCGCATACAGAGCTGCCTTTGCATGCAGGGTTCCCCTACTTTTGTTCCTTTGCATGCAGAAAAGCAGCTCTGTATGCTTCTTGTGCAAGCATCAAAAACAACTATTCCGTTCTGCTAATTGGAGCCATGTTCTTTGTGTTGTTAAAGTTTTGAAATGAAAAAGATGAGGTTTTAGAGGCCACATCTTTACCTGTTGTATTTTATTGTAATACTATGTTTTAATAAGAACATAAGAACATAAGAACAAGCCAGCTGGATCAGACCAAAGTCCATCTAGTCCAGCTCTCTGCTACTCGCAGTGGCCCACCAGGTGCCTTTGGGAGCTCACATGTAGGATGTGAACGCAATGGCCTTCTGCGGCTGTTGCTCCCGATCACCTGGTCTGTTAAGGCATTTGCAATCTCAGATCAAAGAGGATCAAGATTGGTAGCCATAAATCTTTGTACGCTGCCCAGAGCCCAGCCTTGGTTGGAATTGGGCAGGATATAAATCTAATAAAATAAAATCAGTCTCCTTTCCATCCACCATCATGCCACCAAAGAAGGCAACTGGCCCACTAGACTCAGAATTGGGAAGGAAAAGGGGTTCTAGCATACAGGTCCTCTTCCCAGACTGGATGTCCATCATCCATCCATTGATCCACCCATCTGTTTGTCTGTCTGATCCCCGCCTCTCCCTGCTTCCCTAGTCTGAGCTAATCTGTTGCCTCCTCCCTGGCCAGGTGTGGGGCCTTTCCTTTTCTGGTATTACCTGGCCCCATTCCACCTGGCCTGTTTCTGATCTTCCACCTGTTCCACCTGGGAGACTGTAGAAGGAAAGAGAAGGCTTTCCTGCCCCTTCCCCCAGCTGCCTCTCTCCTTGCCCTAATATTTCTCCTTGTGGTTGTGGCCTTCCGAGTTTGACCTTAAGCCGGTCACAGTTCTCTCAGAACTCTCTCAGCCGTACCCACCTCACAAGGTGTCTGTTGTGGGGAGTGGAAGGCTATTGTAATCCGCTTTGAGTCTCCTTACAGTTTAGAAAAGTAGGATATAAATCCAAACTCTTCATCTTCTTCGGACAGCAAAGAAAAAATGGTTTGGCAGTAATTACTGTGAAGAAATGTAAAGTTAGGTGCCTCAGCTGTCAAGAGAAATGGCTATTTGATTTAGTTCATCTGCAGCCATGAGGAGACAAGTCCGGAAATATTCAGTGACGTCTCCTCAGAAACTTGGGAAACAATTGGTCAAGTTCCCTCATTTTCCCAAAATGCAATCTTGCAATGCCAAGGCTGAAGGTTAGCAGTCCAGGACACAAATACTGTATATACTCGCATATAAGTCGAATTAATCAGCACATTTTTGTGCTGAAAAAGCCTCCCTCGACTTATACGCGAGTGAGGTGTATTTTAAAAAATATTTTAGGCTTTTTACTTTGTCGGCCTCCAGGGGGCGCAGTTTTTGCCAACATTTCAGGGATTTTTCAAGAGATTCTCCTGATGATACCACCCAAGTTTGGTAAAGTTTGGTTCTGGGGGTCCAAAGTTATGGACCCCCAAAGGGGGTGCCCCATCCCCCATTGTTTCCAATGGGAGCCAATAGTAGATGGGTCTACCTACATTTTGAGGGCCCATAACTTTGGACCCCTTGAACCAAACTTCAGTAAACCTGGGTGGTATCATCAGGATAATCTCTTGCTGATACCAGCCAGGTTTGGTGATGTTTGGTTCAGGGGATCCAAAGTTATGGCTCCCCAAAGTGGGTGCTCCCATTCCCCAATTTTTTCAATGGAAGCTAATAGTAGACGGGGCTACCCTTTTGAGGGTCCATAACTTTGAACCCCCTGAACCAAACCTGGATGGTATCATCAGGAGTGTCTCCTAAATATACTCTGAAATGTTGGTACTGCTAACATAAACATTCCTCCCCTGACAGGCACCCTCAATTTCCCCCCAGATTCTCCCTTTAAATCACCCCGCCCCTTCTGAGTGGATTTAAAGGGAGAATTAGGGCTTACAGAGCTAGTTTACTGTTTTTCTTTGAAATAAATATTCAAAAACATTTAACCTACTGATGCCTCAGTTAATGTAATTTTATTGGTATCTATTTTTATTCTTGAAATTTACCAGTAGCTGCTGCATTTCCCACCCTCGACTAATACGCGAGTCAATAAGTTTTCTCAGTTTTTTTGTGGTAAAATTAGGTGCCTCGACTTATATGCAGGTCGACTTATACACGAGTATATACGGTAACAATTTTATCCATTTTCTGTCTTTCAGAGCCTGCTGGTATCACTGAACTGCATGTAGACACGGTGAATTCCAGATGGATGAAACTCAGATGGGATTATGATCATCTTAATGTGGCCCACCCTGGTTTTATCAGAGGCTACACTGTTTTTGTGAAGAATAAAGATGGAAATTGCACATTAAAAGGATTTGAACAGTTTGCATTTCCAGGTAACTGTGATGCACTGAGGAGTTTTTCAGGACGTGGTGCTCATATTGGAAATGATGTGATGTGAGTCTAAATGCACCTGAGAGATAAACAAGGTTTGGGTGGAGGGAGGTCGAAGCTCCCTGAGGCAATATTCTTTATGAAGTGATGAAGCTAGAAAGGAAACCAAGCGTGCCAGGGGGAAAAGTCCTAACACAAGTTAAGAACTCAAGAAAGGGATTCAGCCATGTTAAGATGGCAGGAGGTTATCCTGAGGCAGGAAAGGGGGCCAGAAACAGTATTAAAGGAAAAGGCCTTATCAGGAGATAACATGTTAAGGTGTTTCGCTCCTGGTGAGCAGAAAATATTCTGTCGGCTACTACCATTATGGGAGGGAAGGAGGCATGGTATGGCTTGATCTCATAAGATCTTGGATGTTAAGCAGGGTCAGTACTTGGATGGGAAACCACCAAGGAAGAATCTGCAGAGGAAGCCAATGGCAAACAATCTCTGCTTCTCACTAGTTTGACAGCTCCTTCCTGGAGTCACCATAAGTCCCTTATGACCTGATGGTACTTAAGTATGTACATTTCCTATTATATGCACAAGTTCTGGACTAAGAGTGCAGGAAATTGGTAACTTATCTTGAGGGAAAGGCCTTAGATTAGCTCTCACGACTTTAAGGAGAGAAAGTAATGGCTGGGTCATGAAGCTAATGAGCTCTTAAGAGTTTCTTCTCCCACCAACTGGTGAAGAAAGAGGAGTTGGGTTTCAAAATACTAGTGAATTGTCAAATCAGAATAGGAATTTATATTCTCTCTCTTTGTTTTTGAATGTAGATGGTTCGGTAGCATGTAAGTATACAGTTGAACAGCCAGCTGAAAAGACATTGATAGTGAATTACACAAGGCCAAACACAGAGTACTGGATTCAAGTTCTTGCTTTTAGCACCAGCCCCCCAAATATCACATATGACTTTATCAAAGGAACTGCACCACAAATTGAGAAAGTAATCACACCATCTGATGGTAAGTTCTGCCAATGTTGTGCGCGTCTCCTTTCCCTACTGTCCTTGCAAGATAGGCTAGAGCCCTGGTGAACTACTCAGGGCACAAAGAAGCACACTGCGGTTAGCAGCTTCCAGCAGATATATGTCAATTGACAGTTTACAACACTTTTGCACACTTCTCAACTTTCCCTCCCCGCCTCCTTCCCTGTGTTCCTTTCATCATCATCATCATCATCATTAACCTTTAATAGGCATAAGTAAGTCAAACTTTACACAGACACATTCTACAGACTCAAATATAGTTCAATAGCAAGAAAATAGTCCACATAACATAATGGTTGAATTCAAGGGATTGAGATCACTTCAGATTTTTTAAAAAGAAATTACCAGAACGAATGACAGTAAATTCCCTTACACAAGCAATATAAAAATACAATCTAGTATAAAATTGCAATATAAATAGATCTGTTTGGCAAGTTAAAAGCAAAATAATACAGCAATAGGTATCCTAACATGCCTAAATATTAGATAGTGTTTATCAGTTAGATTGGAGAAGATACCTATCTTTTGTAAGAAGTTCTACATTTATTTTATGTATCATATTTGATTTTTATTAGATTTGACCCTGTGCCAAATAATAATGAACTAGTTTGGTTTAATGTGCTGGTATAATATATTTTAAAAAATAGAGTTAAAAGTAATAAACCAGGAATAAGTTAACACTTTAAAATGGTTGTCAGGTATAGAGCTACCATACATGTTGTATCACCATTGTAGTCTCCAAGAAGAAAACATATGGCGACAGTAGGGTTAGAAATTTTCCTTACCGCTAATAAAGGGTGGATTAATCTGAGATGCACATCTGCATTTATTTGGCACTCTAGGAGGACATGGTGTTCCTTTCATCCTTCTCAAGAGCATTCCTCAGTCCTTGGGGCTTCATATTGTTGTTGCTAGTGGTTGGCAGGCTGCTTGTCACGCCCTGCTGCCTTGGGATTGGTCCCTCAGGGCTCTGGGCCCTCCTCCCTGATTACAACCTGGCTTGGCCTGTGTTGGCCCCATCCCACTCTGTGGAAATGCTGAGGCCTGTTGATTGCAGCTGAGTTGGGGCTGCTGAGTTGTCAGCCACACCCTTCTTAATGGAACAGCTGGTGCCTGCTCCTGTTGCCCAGGTAAAACCATCCCTTTGCCTGCACTGGATCCCAGGAGGTTCCTGTGTTTGCTGGTAAATCCAGGGGTGGGGTTGCCAGTTGCAAGGCGTCCGGTGGTCCTTGGCCAACTGTCTGGGTAAGGGAAGGGGGTGGAGCAGACTGCAAAGTGATGGGAGACAGCCCCATCCTTGACATTCGAGTTGTAATTGGTCATTTGGATTGTTCATTTAATCCTGCCTGTTATCATCAGCTGATGCATTTGTGAATCTATACAATTATATGTCTGAATGTCCTCCAAACATTCTATCATTGACAGCCTTGCTTCAGTTGTACAAGCCAAAGGTTGTGACTTCCTTGACTCTGTGCTGTTTCTTGGGACCTTCTGTCCCCACAAGCAATATTAGGGGGGCATTTAGGACTACGTGGGGAGGATGGAGGCAAGAAAGTTGTCCTCTAGTTGTGAAAATCTCCTTTGGTCCATGAATATTACCAGTAGATCCAAACTATGGTTGCCTGATTGCCAGCTGTGGAAAATGCAAGTTTGACAGAACAGAGATGCTGATAGTACATTCAAACCATGGTTTTCTCATCGCTATGGAAGAGGGACATTTGCCAGAGCAGAGATGCCTTCTTCCACTTGTCCTGAAAGGCTGTTGGGAAGTTTGGACCTATGTGTTCAGCTGTCAACAATGGAATGGTCACTGTTGGTAGCATCTGTCTGGCCAAGCAGAACCTTTGATCAATAAACTGGACTGAGATATCCTAATCTAGCTTATTACAGTTCCACCAATCTTGCTGTCTGAATTTATCTAGTCTTCTGGCATCAGTAAAAACAGTGCTGAAAGGGGAAGGGATGAGAACTGCTTGTATTCATAAAAATCATTCAATATTAGAATTGAAAATTACATATATATTTTATTATTAATAGGAAGCTGGGTTTTTCAACTCCTCCTGCTACTGATGGTTATTCCTGTAGTGCTGCTGATTTGTATATGTTTCTGGAAAAGCGAGTGGTAAGTTCATAGGAGCAAAACATTTTTGTTTTTGCATAATCTGTTTTCATTATTGAGGGGGGTGGTGCACTGTATATTTTTATATATACCGTGTATACACACACACACACACACACACATATATATATATATATATACACACACACATACATACATACATACATACATACATACATACATACATACATACATACATACATATATGTGTGTGTGTGTGTGTGTGTAAATTTTATTTTAATTAATTTTAATTAATTAATTATATATATATTAATCAATTTTTTAAAACCGCCCACCCCTGAAGGGCTCTGGGCGGTGTACACCAGGCCAAACAATATTACAGACAGTGGCCAAAAACAACATTACACATCATAAAATAACTTAAATTAAGCTAAAAACAGTTTACAGAATTCATAAAACCTAGCAGCATCAGAACAGTAAAACAGTACAACAAATTATAAGAGTATGGCGTCTGGTCCCAAGGCCAAGTGGGGGCAGCAGTGTAGCTTAGGTGTTATGTTGGGCGTGCCAGTGATGGAGTGGCACGCAACACAGGGGCATCCCAGAGGGGGAATCCACGGCTGGCCTCACCAGAAGTCCGGTGGAACAAAACCGTTTTACAGGCCCTGCGGAATTTGCCAAGATCCTGCAGGGCCCACACATCTGATGGAAGGGTGCTTCACCAGGCAGGGGCCAGGGCCATAAAAGCCCTGGCCCGCATAGAGGCCAGCTGCATCATGGAGGGGCCAGGGACCACCAGTAAATTGGCCTCTGCCGGCCGCAGGGGCCTACCTGGGACATATGGGGAGAGACGTTCATGAAGATATGAGGGTCCAAAGCCGCAAAGAGCCTTAACAGTTAACACCAACACCTTGAAGGTGACCTGGAATTCCACTGGGAGCATATTCAACATTTAATTGCATGAATGGGCCCTTAGGAAGCAGGTCTGGCTATTTGCATTTGGATCTTCAACTCTTCTTGCACTCTCTTTTATTAGTGCTATGATTTAACACAGAAACAAGGTGCTTTCTCATTTTTCTCGTTTATTTTTCTAGGGTCAGAAATTGCTGTTGCCCAAAAGTCCCCCATCCATATGTGACCCCAATTAAGGTAAAGCAAACACCCAACTGATGTAATAATGTTTTCCTCTCTCAAGTTATTCACTGATGCACTTGTTGATTATTTGGTTTCAATCTTTTAACTAACATCCATTTAAGATTCCCAGACCAAATTTGGGTGGAATCCAAATTCGGGGAAGGGCGGTATAGAAATTTAATAAAATAATAAATAAATGTAGCCAGCGAACAAAGTACACGTTATGTTTTACACAAGTTCTCAGGGGGAACTGGCAGTCATATTTCAGTTGTGAGCACCTGGTGGCAATTTCCTTGTAACATGCCATAAATAAATAAATAAAATAATATGCCACAGGGGCCCAATTCAGGTTGGGAACAGGGGTAGGGCTTCTGCCTCCCCACCCCACCCATTTTCCAGAGTCAAAGGGGCCTAGAACCATGGTGGTGAACCTTTGGCACTCCAAATGTTATGGACTACAATTCCCATCAGCCTCTGCCAGCGTGGCCAATTGGCAGGGGCTGATGGGAATTGTAGTCCATAACATCTGGAGTGCCAAAGGTTCGCCACCACTGGCCTAGAAGCTACTAAGTGGTGTTATTTGCCCCACTGGGAAGCTGCAAGGGCAGCCCATGATGGACCAAATAGCAGGGTGGGGGCATTCCAGCTCCAGAAAATAGGACAAGGTAAGAGACAAGAGCCCGTCCTGGCCTGCACCAGTCCTCCTGTGAGAACTGCCAGTTAGTATGTATGAAAATAGAAGCTCCTTGGGGCAGTGATTTTGCTTATTTAGTAAAACTTAAATTGTGCTGGGCCAGTAAGAATACAGGTGTCATTAACCTGTAGAAAATTTTATTCATTTATTTATTGAACGTTTGTAGACGCCACTCACCCAAAGCATCCCATGGCAACGTATAGCATTAAAACAGTATAAATGAATTAAAGGTAACATAAAAGCATACCAAAATATTGTTAGTAAAATGTGAAACCATTAATATGTGGCTAGCATCATACCCCTAACAAAACAGCCCAAACCTGTGGATTACATCCCTAAGGCCCACCTACAATTTGGCCTTGCGTGTAGAAACTAAACAAGTCCAGCCAGGCACAGGTGTCAGGAGAGAGTGCATTCCAAGGGGTAGGGGCCACAACTGAGAAGCCCCCCCCCCCTAGTGACAGCTAACCAATCCATCCTGGGGTTGGGCACCTGCCAGAGGCCCACAGAGCATGGCTGAAGTTACCTTTCATGGTTTGAGAGCTTGCAAAACATGTTTTTTTTAAAAAAATTGGAAACACTTTTCATTCAGCATTCCATACAGGAAAAGCTGTACACTGATGTAATAACATACCTATGCATTATGTATAAGTAATAACAGGATTTAAAATGTTTAGGGAGGAGGAAGGAAGGAGATTATAACCTTATTTGACACTACTCAGTAGTTTTTTTAAAAATCTGCTTTCAACATTCAGTATCTTAGCTAGATTTTACTTCTGTCTGCTTCCTGCAGGTTTTTCAGATGTACCGTAAAACCTTATTGGCACCAAGTGACTTATCTCCCAACAATGTAATAATAGAGGAACGCAAGTCACAGCCATGGAGTCATGAAGAGAAACACCATCACTACAACCAAGGCCTCCATTCTGAGACCCCTGTTTTGGAAACTTTGGCCTTTGGAAACATCAGCTACTTCACCAACAGCTCAGACCATTACCAGAGTGTACTCATCCAAGAGGCAGAAAAGCCGAAACCTGGACAGGCTATATCCTCTTACAAGCCGCTACAGCACTTTGACCTTACGGGGAATCCTTCCAGTTTAAATTATGTTTCTCCAACGGACTTGTCTTTCCCTGCGATTAAGCAAAGCCAGGCTGGAACAGACAATCCCGTGAAACCATCAGTTTACAAACCCCAGCAGGCTTTAGAATCTGAATCAAGCACCCCGGATGCATCCGAGGAACCTATAAATACACTTTGCCAAGCTATAAACTGATGGCCGACATTCATCCTTCCCATTTGAAGCACGTGAAGCCATACACAAAAATGATGATGATGATGAAGAAGAGTTTGGATTTATATTCCCCCTTTCTCTCCTGTAGGAGACTCAAAGAGACTTACAATCTCCTTTCCCTTTCCCCCTCACAACAAACACCCTGTGAGGTAGATGGGGCTGAGAGAGATCCAAGGAACTGTGATTATCTCAAGGTCACCCAGCTGGCATGTGTTGGAGTGCACAGGTTAATCTAGTTCACCAGGTGAGCCTCCACAACTCAAGTGGCAGAGCGGGGAATCAAACCTGGTTCCCCAGATTAGAGTGCACCTGGTCTTAACCACTACACTACACTGGCTCTCGTGGTGGTGAATAGTGGTGAAAGCAATGGACCAAGAGATAATTATGTAGGGTGACACACAGGACTGAATTCACCACTCTTCCTGAAGGAGAGGCAGCATCCCATGCAGGTAGGCTTTATGAACTCTTGAAGCTAGGGATGTCTCTGGAGCAAAGTTGGTAGCTTTCCTTCAGCTCAAGAGCCACAAATTGGAGGAAGAACTATTTCAGCGGGTGGAGGGCTTCAAACTCTGCTGAGGTGGGCAGTAAAATATGTGGCACCCTCTCCTCTGCTTTCGGATGGGTTCAGGCAAGTATTTATTTAGAAAACATTTACATAGCCCTTCAGACTGAGCACTGAAGGAGATGTATAACACGAGTAAAATACATACCATACAGAGACATTCTGTGAGTCAGCAGTGGAGAGACAACCATGAATGTACATTTCTGAATCTTGGCAGTGGGCAGCTAACAAATGAACAGCACCTTTTGAGTCGAGTGGTAAAATACATGCTATCTTAGGACAAGTTCAACAGTTTGCTCTGTGGCACCGTACATGGGATGGCTGGTTTACAAGTGCAAGTGAATGAATATGAAGCCTGCCCACAGGATGACTCAGAATAAGCTCAGTAGGGGTCATGTGAATTCTGCATTATGGTACATGTGGCATTTCAGTTTTTTTCTCTGTGACTGATTGACAGTCAAGTCACATGCATTTATTATCTTGATGATAGATTGCAATACAGTACACCTATATACAAAGCAGCAGAGGCGTAGCTGGGCCATACTGCCCCTGGTGCGCACTTTGCATTTTCTGCCCCCCACCCCCACACTTACCTTAGTTCAGCCTGAAAGTGCAGGCTGGAAAAAGCAGCCTGTTCACTTGAGGCTGAAAATGGCCTGGTGGGAACTACACTTCCCAGGAGACCTTGGGGCTCGCAAGGGGATAGAAACAAATAAACTTATCACTGCAAATTGTACATTCTTACCAGTATATGATGCTGCAGAGGCAGAGCAAGGGGAAACTGCACCCGGGGCGTGTGCACGCCCTGCAGCCCCAGCTGCGGTGCCTGGGGCATTGCACACACACACACACACACACACACACACACACACACACACACACACACACCCCCGCGGGCATTATTCCACTGTGATGCTGATTGACAAGGTCCTGGTCCCTTTTGTTTAACATTGCCTTAAGTATTGGCAATGGCACTCCAAAGTCTCAAGGGCCGAGACGTCTTTCCCAGCACATGTTATCCATGATCCTTGGAGTGGAGATGCTAGAGTTTGAATCCAGGGCATTCTGCCTGCCAAGAATGTGCTCTACCTCTGAGATCCATCCTTTCTCCAGTTGTAGTGTATTCCTCTGCAAACTCCATACCTTCTTATTTCCTACTAGAAGAGTGCTATAAATAAGGTTCAACCCCATTTGACTCAAATCTGTTTATTTGGAAAATTTGGGGGAAATTGTTGCCCTCTCTGGGGGCATAAGCAGTAGGTAATGCTTCCAGTCTAAAAGCAACAAGCCGTCCTGTCAAAGTTGACCTTGGCCATCAAACAGGCTCCTTTTCAATGTGTACAGCTCTGGCGTAGTGGTTAAGAGCAGGTGCACTCTAATCTAGAGAACCAGGTTTGATTCCCCACTCTGCCACTTGAGCTGTGGAGGCTTATCTGGGGAACTAGATTAGCCTGTGCACTCCAGCACACACCAGCTGAGTGACCTTGGGCAAGTCACAGCTCTTCGGAGCTCTTTCAGCCCCACCTACCTCACAGAGTGTTTGTTGTGGGGGAAGAGGGAAAGGGAAAGGAGATTGTAAGCCTCTGAGTTTTTTTACAGGAGAGAAAGGGGGGGGGTACAAACCCAAACTCTTCTTCTTACACCAATGGAAGCTATTCAAATTGCTGAGTTTAATGTTAAAGAATCTTGCACTCATTTGTTCAGCTGTGACCCAAGTGATACTGCTGGTATACAACTCCACCTTGTGGACACAAGAAAATTTTGACAGCTTTAAAATAAAAAACAAAACCACCTTCTTCCAAAAACCCCCCATCAAGGGCAGCAGCAGTGGGGAGAGAGTAAATAAAGGCTCAAACCTTTTCAGTGTCTTTCTTTATAGAACTGCAAATCTTCTGAGGTCCTGAGAACAGCTTCTGGCTTCGCTCTCAAACTTGCTCAGTGAGGACTTGCTCAGCTGTGTTGCAAATTTTGGCTGTTTGGGGCCCAGGAGCCTTCAGTGGTCTAAGGAGATCCAGAGTTTATTGTTCCAGTTAGAGATCAAGTCCCAAGCAATTTAAGGTAACCCCCATGGGGTTTTCAAGGAAAGACATTCAGAGATGGTTTCCTCTAGGCTATCTTTTCAAGAACTTTGTAAAGGAAGAAGAAGAAGAGTTTGGATTTATATCCCCCCTTTCTCTCCTTTAGGAGACTCAAAGGGGCCACAAACTACTTCCTCCTCACCAAGCAACACCCTGTGAAGTGGGTGGGAGCTGAGAGGAGAACTCCGAGAAACTGTGACTTCTTGGGGTGCCCAACTGGCGCATGTGTTGGAGTGCACAGGCTAATCTGAATTCCCCAGATAACCCTCCACAGCTCAGGCGGCAGAGCTGGGAATCAAACCCGGTTCCTCCAGATTAGATACACGAGCTCTTAACCTCCTATGCCATTTTTGACTGGGAGAATAACTAATCCAATGCCCACCCAGTGACCTTCTTCTGGGAGGGGTATGGTGAAAGCGTGAAGACAGCAAGACAACTGTATGAAGTTTAAAGTCCGGTTTATTAACAATGCATCCCTTTGATAAGATAATGCTTCAGGAGGCTTTTAACGTTGACACACATGAACTGTACACACTGTACAAAAACCCAAATAAAAACAAACAAAAGAATCAAAAGTGGCCAGAATCATTTTGGAACAATGCCTCTTTAAAATTATATACAGCTCAATGAAATATCCTTACAGAAAATATAAATATTCTTTTTCTTTCTATGTTACAGGTATACAATATAAACCAGGTTTTGAATGTCCATTCAATGACCTACAAACAGTACAACTTCCAAATATGTAGCAGCTCATCAACTTAAAAAAAAAGAAGGAAAAAATGAAAAAAAGAAAACATGATTACATGGGGGAATGAGCCTTGAATTTTTTTTCCATTATTTCTTCCCCTCCTCAGAGTAACTAAATTTACATCATCTCTATTAACACACACTGTCTGAGTTATTGGTAACCACTATTTAAAGTACCGCCCCCTCCCCCAATCTACAAAATGTCCCCCCTCCCAACCCAGCACAAAGCTCTTTGACATTGCTAATCTAATAACCTATGCAGTGCAGCAAAATGTGAGTTACCCTTTTTGGCATAAATTACCTTTTCAAATTAAATAGTGTTTATTTTACAAAACTAAAGGGTTCAAGCAAAAAGTGCAAGTTCTGCATGCTGTGGCATTGCAAGCCACCTATTTTACAAAAATATTCCAAAGAAACTCCACAATCTTTTACTGTTTTTGTTTTTAAAAAAATGGTTAACAAAAATATGTAGCAAATCTGGAGTTTTAAAAGATAAACCTAAATAAAAGTGTGAAACCAACACTAAGGCTCTTTCCAATTCTAGGGGGGGGGGAGGAGTATTTCTACGGGATTCTGCTATGTTCTCATCACCACTAGCACGCATCTAGGCATAACATAATAGCAAAGCACAAGTGGAAAAGGTCGCAACACGCAACATGCTCGGCCCCTCGTCTGGGTCATGGTTTTCTGTACAGGGGGGAATCTGAGGGGTCAGGGAACTGGGCGCTATTGCAACAGGCAGTCTCAAAGGAACACAATTTTTCTTTTCACATAATAATTACCAAAGTAATAAGATTTAAAGGTTTTCCACACCTCTCTGACCTCAAACTATGATACTGAACTTCCACGGGAACCAAATCTAAGAGCTTGGCTACATGATAACAGTACTTCCTTTAAATTCTCTTAAAGAAAACAGAACTCCTACGAATTCTACCTGGAATACAGCGAATGCAGAAAATGCGAATTGTACTGATCTGCAGCCTCCTGGGACACCGTTCTCTAACAGGACTTACCCTACAAGGTCCAAGGGAGATCTTGTATTCAAGAGCCCTTTCTTCAACTTTCCCCGCAGTGAGGACCACTGGGGTGGGGTGTAGGCATTAGACTTCTGCAAAGAACATACAAGCCTGAGATTTACCCTTGCTCTTTTCTGTGGAAGGATTCTGAGGGGGCTCTCTGTGTACCAAAGCAATGTCCACTTTGCAACAGGCTGTAAAGGTTGACTTTGAAGGACGCTGAACTTGCCTGTCACTAAAATCCACTACGTGACTGGGGTGGTGGTAATTCATGCAGGAATTGGAAGCATGCACATGGCATCTCCCCTGATCTAAAATGATGCTAGCGACTGGCCTTGAAGTGAAAATTTGCCAATTCAATTCCAAATGTTACCAGTGGATAAACCTACCCAGACATGAGGTTCCACAGTACAATTCTCACCTTACCGTATTAGTTAGACAACAGAAGTCGGTACAAATCACTTAAGTGAGAAATGTCCAGTATGTGACATCCTCGGCACATTTGGAAATCTGCTGAGTTCTAGCAGTATGCTTGAAAAACTCATTTGATGTTATTTTGCCGTTTCAAGTGGTGACTGGTAACATTGCCACTGAATTAGTTTGACACTCCATTCAGAAAGCTGTTTGAAAAGGGGGTGATAGAAAAATTCGGAAGGGCATGCTTTGCTAGTGTTTTCCACTAACAATTTGTAATATCTCATTACTAAGTCCTGCGGTGAAGAAGCTTAACCACCTAAATACGTTGTTTTGTTAAATATAGATAAAAACTCATCCTCATCTATTACTTCCATTTTGAAACTAGAATTGCAAAATACAGAGTTATTATCTCCAACTAGAGTTACCAATTTAAAGATCTTATTACTCTATACTAACTGAGGTAGCATTTACAACTACTACTAACAATCAGCTATTTCTGCCTTTACTTGGAATATTATGCTAGTCCTTTGAAGTTTGTACCACTATTTGGTCTAGGGTGACTCGTGTTTTGGTTTTGCAAAATATCTCTGTAAATATGGATGGATATTATTTATGAATTATTTTCAAATCTATTCTGTTAGTCTCATAAAGTTATTAAGCAAGCAGTTATGTCCTCCATTCCTTCTACCCAAATCCTTAAGGGCAATTATGAGTAGGGAAAAACTCTGGGAACTAAATTCCAGCATGAACACCCACTTATGTCCCTGGAAGAACTCCAATGCAACACAACAGGACTAAATGAAACCCGTGTTGCTAACTAGTACTTTGAGAAAGGCTGAAATGTTCAGTTGAGTTCTTACTGTCCTCCTTGGGAGACCTTTGATCCTGATAGATGGGTTTGCTCCACAGATCAAGAGAAGGAAAGTAAATATAAGCGGAAAGACACAAGAGCTCTGTAAGAAGGACTCCCCCTTCGTAACCATCTGGTTGAAGGCTTTCAAAGCAGCAAACAGAATAAATTAGCCTCCCCCCCGAAAAAAACCCCTAGATGATAACACCCCTGCAGAATATAAAAAAGTAAACCAGGTGATTATGAGGGAAGGAAGATGTTGAACCTCTTATGACCTCAGTTCCTTAAACCACGAGTGATCAGATGGAAGAAGATGTGACAAATGCCCATATTTGGGAAGTGGTTTCCAGTGAGAAACTGTGCTGAAATAGTTAAGTCCTGCCCAGTCCTGAGTGGCTGGGGGGAATGGCCTGGGAGAAGAAAAGGAGGCAGCTGAAGTGCTGTGGAGAGTCTTTTTCTCTGAGGAGAGTTGGGGTGAGGGGGACTCCAGAAAAGGGGTCTGAGCCCAAAAACCTGTCAGGGCTACTGAAAATATAAAATTAGGGTGACCCTAGGAACGCACGGGGATTCTAGGCAGGGACCCAAACACCTCACGGTCGGTCATAGGACCATTTAAGAGCCTAAATACCAGTCTGAATGAATATACCTACTTCTTTTTTTGTTTATGGTCCTCAACCCTACCAAAGAAATGTTTGATGTTACCATTTATTTTAAATAAAACCTTTTGTTGGGGAGCTGTAAGGTGATACAGGCTCTGGTGCTAATTATTTTCTTTCTTCTGGAATGGAAGGGCTGGTTGAACACCAGACATGCTTTTCGTGGGTTAACTCACAGGTAAGGCCCCTCTGCCGCCACTCCAGATATATGGGACATGCTACACTAACCTTTAAACAGAAGAATTCACTCTGGGTTTAAATCATGGAGTGAGAATGAGACCAGAAAGGGCCCACAGTTCAACAACCTTCTCTTTTTCTAGAGGTTTATCTTGGTATATATGAAGGGGGACCTTGAAAGAAGCTCGGATCAGAGCTTTTAGAATATCCAGTCAAAGGAAGAGACATGTGGATCACTGGAAAGACGATAAGACTTTGCTATTAGCAACCTTGAAACATGGGGCTGCACAGAGATTGCTCAAGGAGGATCATAGAAAAGGACACTCGCTAAAGCTGCTATTTGACATTGTCTTGGAGGACATTTAAACATGTCGAATTTTTGCTTGTGCTGGGTGCAAACTATGCAACTGGCACCAAGATATGGAAGTGGTATAACAGTCTACTCACACAACCTTTGAACTACTGAAAGGGTAAAATAACTAAAAGAGTTCAGCACTCTGTACTATTTTCCTGCTCAACTTCCACGCTTCAGAGTTGGGTTTCTATGGATTAGTATGTAAGAACCAGCCCTGCTGAAGAACATCCACCTGAATCTGTCATCTTAACCATGATCCCGTTTGAGAAACTAAAACCTGTAACACCAACATGGAACAATCATGTCCACCACAATATCCTTTGGTTCCATCCTGCACAGAACCCAGGACTGGAAAAACCTGGACAACGTGCAAGAGATCTGCTTCTCCAGAGCAAAGACAATCACTCCCCAAAGCTGTTGAATCCCCATGCTTTAAGGGATCGTCGTCTTGTTTAGAAAGATGGCCAAAAAAACATTCAAAAGCATCCACCTATAAGCACTAAAAATGTCCTGACTGGTTGGATCTGCAACGTCTAGAGACCCCAGATGTGAACAACCATGACTGACATTACATAGATGGTGCTTGGATACAATCATTCTTGGGATAAAGCAGATGCAAATTTGTACCTTTTTCCACATAACCCAGCATTATAATTAGCGTCTTGAGGATGGTTTTGGATGAAATAAGCAAGCCTACAAATGAATGGAGTTGCTCGATGGCTCCTTAATAAATGGTGTTTGGTGGTGCTTCTGGAAGAGGAGAAACTGCCAAACGCCCACTAGGTGTGGCCATGCATTTCACAGTATTACCCTGAGATGTGGTCTCTAGTGCAGACTCTCTCGGATTAGATTTCTCAGCTTCCTGGTTGGGGGGAAGTCTGCACTCAAACAGTAACCATGTAACAGTCTGCTCATAATTGGTCAGTGTTCTAACTCTGAAGGAACCTGCTCATGAGCAATGCCAAAAATCTTCAATTCACAACTATACTTATTCTCTCATGACTCAGACCACAAACACAACAACAGGCAGGCCTCTCAAATGGTCCAAGGCGGTGACCCAAGATGGGAGAAAACTCGCTGCATCATTAAGACTCTGAAGAGTCAGGAATGACTTTGACAAGCAACCGCTCATTTCTTCACCTGCCCAGCAAAATGAACTAGAGCGAGGACTAGAAAACCCACCCTAAAGAGATTCAGGAAGCACCGTAATAAGAAGCTCTTAAGACTAGGTCAAAGATGCTGCTGGAATGATTTGCCAACCATCAGCTCAGGTTGAAGTTGGCGGGATGCTATAGGGAAGAACCAAGTACTTCTAGTGATGATTTTCCTACTTTTTAAATAGAAGCCTGCCTCCTTTCCATTAGCCGCTGTGGAGCAAAACCTTAAGTATGGACAAACACAAGAACATTGTATTTCATAAAGGACTAAGCCATATGAACCAGATCCTAACACAGAAACGACAGCAGTTAAGGAATATGCGAACTTGAGCAAATTCCAGATTGAGAAAAGGATCCTTGTGTTTATTTTTAAAATGTGAAAGGAAAGAATGGTGGAATCAATGGACATTTTCTTCCCAGTACAGTCCAGCTGAACTATTTTCATACACAAGACATTATAAAGTATCACCGTTCCATTACTGCCTTTACAATGAAAGCAACTGGGTTTTTGTATATTACATGATTGCATATATCAGTTTAATTTGATGCTACAGGAGGCTTTGACTTCTTTTGGTCTGGGACAAAACATCTCGGTTCCATGTTCATGCTTCTTTTAATTTAAGAACCGCTCGCTAAGGATATGGAAGGAGAACTGACCTATACAATATCACCGTCATGTAATCTGTGCAAAAGATCTCTGAAAGAACACTGGGTTAAAGTAAACTCACGGCTACTTCAACATGGCAGGTTTAAGGCTTTTCACTGCAATTACTGGTGTTCACCTTTCACGGGTACGACTGAAACAAAGTGGTTAAGAGAAATGTAAAGCCATGGAATGTGGAAACAATTGTGTGAATCTTCCTTTCCTGATCAAAAGCAGCAATGGGAATATATGTCTTCATTCTGCTGGATAAAGTATGCACCTTGGTCTGACAGAAGTCATGCTTGTTAAAGGTTTACATTTAGACAACCAATTTACATACTGGATGAGTGTTAATGTAGAAAAACCCATTCCAAAGACCTGCAATTATATGTACAGAAAAGATCTGATTCCAGGGGATTGATAAGATGATTGGTTTGTTTAAAATCAAACTGTAGTGAAATTTCTTGATTGATTCAGTCACCACATCATTTACATGTAACTGCAACAAAATGGAACAGACAGCTAAACACAAATCCTTTGTTAACGTAACAACAATAAAAAATAACTTAAGACTGCCCCAGGTAACTGAGGATATTCTCTCTCTCTCTCTCCCCACCCCCCCACATTAGAAATTTCCCAAATAGTGTTTACAAAAATTAAGAAAAATATCACAGAAGGCCCGCCCATTCTTAACCCCCTGATGTCTATGCTTAGAGCATGTGCCACTGACAACAACGGGATATGGCCTCAGAAACCCTGACTCCCGAGATTCAGGAATTAATCAAGCAAGGCATCACTCTCTGTTAAGTCAAAAGTCAGCCACGTAAAACACGTCCCCGCGTATTGTCTTCTATCGATACGATGCTGCATTTTCTTTTAAAAGTGAAATGAAAACCTTTGCAAGTGTTCGGTCCTTGGTTCTTCTTGCGTATCTTGGCAATTGTTACTTTCACTCTTTTAACAATTCCCCCAAAGGGCTCAGGTGGCGGAGGAAGCAGGCTCCATTGAGGAAAGGCTCCGTAGCTCCAGTTCCACGTACCAGAAACTTCTTGAACGATTCAGGCTTCTCTCGTCAGCAACCAGTCAACTGGAAGTCATCCAGGGCTATCCAGCAGCTTCATATTTACCGCGCTCAGGGCACATGAGAGGTCAGGACTCAGTTGATAGGTCAGCCATTTGTTGGTTTGCCGGCGTTGCTAGAACAGCTTCTGCTTCTTCGTGCATCTGGAAGAGATGATACAGAAATAAATAAGACCCAGGATAATTCATACAAAGGCTTCAGCAGAACTATTCACTGGATTTAATGTCTACTTGCCTGTACAAACTGTACATCTTGAAAGAGCTCCTGTATGAACCTTCGAGACGGTAATCGAAATGTGCTGTGAGCTAACAAGTAGGACACTTCAGAGTAAAGGCAAATGTCGTCAAATGCTTGGGGAAACTTCTCTTTAATTCTGAGAGAGAAGATGAAGAAAGCAGTTTATTTCTCACGGGATCACGGTTATTTAAGAACTGCTCCATCAAAATATGAAGGAAAAGGACTTCTAAACAAGCACTGAATGTTGCATGCAAGCGCATGATAAGGGATTTCAGATAAGCGACCGTTTAAACGCAAGGGAAAAAGGAACAAAGAAACAGAATGGGCAAATCAATACAAAACAGGAATGGCCTCAAGGAACATCTAGCCCAGGGGTCTACAACATGCAGCTCTCCAGATGGCCAATTGGCCATGGTGGCAGGGGCTGATGGGAATTGTAGTTCATGAACATCTGGAGAGCCACAGGTTGCAGACCCCTGATCTAGCCCAAGTCTAAAGGCTTAACTCTCACAATCGATGCAACTTCTGCTTGTTCTGTTACAGCTGCATGGCTGGAGCTGGATTCAGGCTCTGCAACGCTGCATTTGCCATGCTGCATTGAAAGCTGTTCTGGAATGAACTGAGTGTGCAGATGGCGGGATGCGCATGGCCAGAACTCAGAATTTTCAAGCAGCCGACACACATGCATATGATTATTAGAACAGGTCTCAACAGCTGTAGTGACCATTGATAAATACTTTTATTGATTAACTGCACAGCTGTGGTCAGCGAGCCTGGATGGAGAACCCCTGGGGGAAAGGTGTGAAATGCTGACTGTTGGCCTGGGGATCCATCTGTTCCCCTAAGAATCTGCCTGAAGGGAATAGCAGAGAACCCCCCTCTACCATCAGATACGCCCCATAATTACCCCCTACAATTACTCAATCCTTACATTATTTCATTTTCAACATAAACTCTTTCGACATGGGCCAAGCAGCCCACGCTGCCAGGAGCAAATCCATACCCTCTTCTGGTCAGATCCCGGGAGCGTGACTTATCACTGTGCCTCTGCCTTCCACACTCTGTTTTGATGGATGCAATCAATGCTTGTGGAACACAATGAATGTAGCAAGGCGAGAGAGCCACTTACGTCAAGAGTCCCGTTTCGTGGCCCTTGGTTCCAACCGAACTACTCAAGTTGATTACTAATCGCAATACTTCTTTCCTCAGTAAGATGCGGCATACTGGGGTGTCATCTGGAATGGACTTTACTCCTTGGGGGGGGAAAAACAGATTTGACTGAATCAGGCACGGCACCCAAGCCGACAAGGGGGCTAGATCAATACTGCTGAAAATGCAGAGACAGAGCTATAACAGCTGGTGGTTAGTATCAGACTAGGATCTGGGAGACTTAAGAACCTCGCTGGGTGACCATGAGTTAGTTACACATTTTTAGCCTAACCTGCGTCAAAGGAGAGTTGTGAGCACAGAATGTCACTTTGGGGAGAAAGGCAGGGTGTGAAGAAATGGGACTTTCCACATGAGGTTTGAAGGAAACTTTTAACCATTTTCCCCCCTTTGGGCAGCAGGAACGGGGAAGTCAGTTCAATAGCTTACCTGGCACACCTCAGCCACCTTTTTGGAAATACTAATATAGGTAGCAAGAGATAATTGGATGGAACAAGCTGTCTCTCTCCCCCCCCCCCCCCCCCCGCCCTCCAAGCTGGGATCAGAGATTTGGAGGTTCCAAAAGGCTAGAAAGGACTTCAGTTTGAAACTCCTGGAAAGTCCAGGAAAAGGTTCTTTGACCCAGAGTGACCTGGCCAGTGGGTGGAGGAAGACACTGAATAATACTCCCAAGATCAAGGAGAAAACTATCTTCTGGGTGGGACTCTCAGAGAAAACCTTCGAGACGGTAATCGAAATGTGCTGTGAGCTAACAAGTAGGACACTTTATTTCTTTGAAATAAATATTCAAAAATATTTAACCTACTGATGCCTCAATTAATGTAATTTTATTGGTATCTATTTTTATTTTTGAAATTTACCAGTAGCTGCTGCATTTCCCACCCTCGACTTATACGCGAGTCAATAAGTTTTCCCAGTTTTTTGTGGTAAAATTAGGTGCCTCGACTTATATGTGGGTCGACTTATACACGAGTATATACGGTAATACACTGTTGAATAGGAGTTATTACCCTCACTGAGAAAAAGAGGCACTTTAAGGAATGTGTTCCTACTAGTGCCACATATTATTCATTGTAATAGGTGATACTCCATGTATGTGAGCTCCCAAAGGCACCTGGTGGGCCACTGCGAGTAGCAGACTGCTGGACAAGATGGACTCTGGTCTGATCCAGCAGGCTAGTTCTTATGTTCTTATGTTATAGTATACTTGAGAGGGGCTTGTTTTGTGTATTTGTGAGTTTGTATGTCTGTATTATATTGCTGCACCTTCTATCACATTACGTTTTCAGCATTTGATTTACAAAATTGGCCACTGGAGAGTGTTTTATTTTGTTTAGTAATACTTCAGGCTTCACCTCTCCATTTTTGAGGTAGTGTAAACAAATCCAGTTCACCACATAAGCGTCCACATGTGGAGGAGTGAGGAATCAAACCGGTTCTCCAGATTACAGTTGGCTGCTCTTAACAACTACACCACGCTGACTCAGATGGATCAACAACAGGGCACTGAAAACCATTTAAAAACTGAAATTTTGTGTGGTTTTTCACCCTCAAATTGGCTGCCCTCAAGCAAATTTTGTCAGCAAATATAGGGGTTTCCTAGGTTTACAACTTGTATCTGACCTCCTTAGATACAGTGATAAAGTTACTTACCTATGACAAGATCTGTACTCTTGGTGCTACTAGCTGAGCCATGGGACACAGCATCGCTACATCCTGAAATCCCGGAAAATTTTGAGGAATGGGAAACCACATCCAGGTGGTTATGCATGGACTTTCCACACCAGTCCGAGTAAGGAATGTCTGAAAAATCTGTCCACAAATTTGGGTGCGAGTTATACAAAATGGTTTGGGTAGAAGGAGGGAAAAAATCCAGTATAATTACAGTTGAAGTTATGGAATGTACCAAAAGTGTAAGGTGAACATGACCAAATTTATGGTGAACATGACTAAATTTATCAAAGAAAATGCCAGGTAAATCTTCCCTCAAAGATGCTTCCCAGAAACATATCTAAAGATATGTACAGTACATACAGTCATAGAAAGGATCAACCAGCAGCCAAAAAAGCATAGAAAGATGCTGCTGGAAGGGACCTCAAAGGTCATCTAAGTCCAATCCCATGCAAAACACATGCACAAGTACCTCCTGATTATTTTCTGCCCCAATGACCCCTGCTTTATGCCCAGGGGAAGACAAAAGTTAAGTTTCCTTAGAATTTGGCACACTCAATATAAAATTTGAAGACAACACAGGTTTTTTAGTCCTAGTTTCCAAGCCCTTGCAAACATGAATCACAGTCACCACAGAGATACAGAAAAACTGCTAATCTTGAGAGTGAAACCAAGAACAGGGAAACTCACCTGTGTGAGTCAAAGTAGAGTTGACCTTGTTGTTATGCTGATAGCCCAGAATATACGTGCAGACACAATAAAGGCAATTATCTTCTGTGTGCTCTTGGAGCCCAGTGTCCTCCATGTTTTCAAGGAACTGAGAGGCATCTGAGCGGCTTGTGTTCATAATCTCTGTTAGGCTGATCTGCTGTCGAAGTATCTGGAACGGACTCTTTACTAATTCTGTAGAACCGCATGGAATACCTGGAGGTGTGTTAACATTAAGCCACGTAAACAGCAATACAAAGAAAAGTGCAACTCCCAATTTTCAGAAAATTAATCTGTTCCCAGTACACTGGCAGCGACGGGGGGTGGGTGAGCGTCGGTTGCTGTCAAGTCACAAGAACTTATGGTGACTCCATAGGTTTTTCAAGGCAAGACATGCTTGGAAGTAATTTGCCATTCTCTACCCCCAGGTATTCTTCCCTTGTATTCTTGTGAGGTCTTGCATCCAAATACTAGACAGGGCTGGCCCTGCTTAGCTTCTACAATCTGATGAGGTCAGGGCAGCCTGGAGTTATCCAGGTCAGGACAGTATATTGGTTATCACTATGAAAAATAAGATCCAACCCAGGTAGGGCATATGAGATCCACGATAAGGATCCTCTGCAGTTTCAAAAACGAATTCGCATTTCTGCTTTTGATTTGAAGCTGTGGGAGAGGCTGTTGAATCCATCCCAGATTCACAGTTTAAATCCCTCCCCCACTTCACAGTGCTAAGTTGCAGATTATTATTTAAATGGCATGGGAGCAAAGGATTAAACACTCCTTCTTCCAGCCACCCTGCCCCAGTTTTTAAGCAACAAACATGGAACTGCAAATTTGCTTCTTAAAAAGAAAAAGACCTCTCTCTCCAGATCTACTTTGCCCCTAAATTAACATTTTATTAAATGTCACTTGTTCACCTGAGACTTACTGTAGAGAAAGAAGTCATAAGCCCTGAGCCTATTGAGGAGGATGGGATATAAGTGGAAGAAGTAATAATAATAAATAAGTAAACAAACCATATAGTTCCCTGCTACCATTATGTTCCCAGACCACCAAATCCAAAATCTTTCATAATGGCTGAAACAGGAACTATATGAAAGGTGCAAACACTTTTAGGGGGAGAAGATGGATAGACTCTAAATATTTCCAACTGCAAACAAACAAACAAACAAACCCAAACCTAGAAACTGGGGGGTGGGGAGAGGAAAGGGTCCACACATTCAGCATTCTCTGCATTGTGGCCATGACAATCTTGAGGTGAACCAGAGCTGTAGCCCCATGTTTATTTTTTATTTATGAAAAAAGGAGCACCTCCAGCGTCTTGGGGGTAAACTCGAGCTCCTCGTTCATCAGAGGAAGGCACCGTTTTCTTCTGGAAATAAGGAGTTTCCTTGACCTGCAATATTGTAAATAAAAAAAATTATGCTTCTGAGTTTCAAAAAAATCCCCCCAAAACACCCAAGTGTTCTTCAGGCTTGTCAACGTGTGGAATTGGGAACTTCTGCCAACAACAAGAGGGATCTTAAAAGAAAACACAAGTTGACCAATATTGTTTTAAGTTTAGCAAAATTGAAACTTCCTAATTGTGTCTCCGTGTGAATCTCCTAATGGATCTCAAAAGGAGATCTTCATTCGGAGGTAGCATCAGACCAGCGAACGAGCGGCAACAAACTCCGTCACGAGAAGATACGCAAAGGCTCAAGACAAAAACACGGCATATGGGAACACACACCTGGAATATTTCATTAATGTCCACTGGGAGGGCCAGGCCAATGTAATCGTCAGAGCAGCCAAAAGTAGCATTGGACACCATGGACCGAACAGAAGAGGAACGCTGAAGCGTGTTTTGGTTAATAGGACTTAATAAGTCTTCTTTGTCTAGCGAGGAGGCATAACTTAAAGCTCTCATGAATCTGTAATGAGCACAAAAACAAACAAGCACCTGATGATATATTTTGAACGAACCCCCCCTCCGCAATACTGTGTTTAACAACATAATATACTTCTTTTTTTATTCAAAGCACTGGTATCTAGAATAGCCTATGCAGCATTTCCTAAAGTAACTGGAAAAACTCAAACAAGCTGGATTTTACCACTGTCCCTTAAACCATGGATGATTTATGCTTCCCACTAACTGCAGATGCTGTTAAAAGATGCTGGAAGACCAGCCGCAGATCTCCCAGCACCCTACCTGCTTTGACTTTTAATGAAATGTGTGAAGGAATCTTAGATCATGGCCTAGGTTGGAACACAAGGAAATGACCGGGTTCAGGGGCTCGGCGTGCTGCTCCAGCCCTGCTTGCAGCAGGCAATCTCTCTCCACCTTGGAGAGGAGATCAGATTCCGAACCCCATCTCATGGTCAGGGAGGTTGGAGATGGAAGGTGGGGGGAGGAGGTGGAGGTAGTAATAGACACCTAGGCAGGAGAGGGGTAGTCCTTGCAAGCGGCAATGGAGCGAAGGACTAAATTAAGGAAGGAGAAATGAGGAAAAAGAGAGCCCAAAGCAAAGTGAAGTTGAGCAGGTAATCCATGATCTGCTCCCCTTGAAGGCAGGAACGAAACTGAGGAAACAGGGGGCGGTTCTGCCCAACAGGAAGAGGAAAAGTTTCATTTCCTGCCTCCACGATGGGACAGTGGGTACCACCCACAAGATGTCCTCTAGCTCAGGGGAGAACTAACTTGATTGTTTACACTGAACGGAGATTTGTCAGTTTTTCAGCATGGTGAATTTTCAACATGGTGAAAATTTCAACGGGAGATCCAGCTGTGCAGTGATGCTCTCCTCCACGTACACACGCCCCAAGTTCCTGGTTACCACCCGAGGAAGACCCTTACCTGTTAGGTGTTAGTCGGGAGTCCAGGCTACCAGATTTCATTGTAATTGTGTCAGTGAAGAGCACGTCCTTTGCTGGAGACGCCAGAGCTTCTGAATGAGACAAAGAGGGGTGCATCCTCTGCTGCTGCAGGCGTTTGAGCGTCGCATACCCGAAGGCATCCCGAGAGCTGGTGTAGCTGAAGTTGTAGTCGGCTAGACTCTTTATCGTTGCGAGCGAAGGCGCCCGTAGCGACTGCGCCCTCCGAGGAAGGGTGTGCGAGGAGCCCGGCGGTACCAGGGAGACAGAGTTTGATTTCGAGAGAGGCAGGTGGTTAGACTGCGGGGTTGAACAATGGAGCATCTTCACGGTCTTGGTACTCACCACAGTGCTTAGGCTCCCACAGTCCGTGTCTATGTTTGTGGCGTCCACTCCCACTGTCTCCCGGGAAGGGCTCGAGCTCATGGAGCTGATCCCGCTCGTGGTGGTGTCGGTGTTGAAGCTCAAGCTGCGGCTCTTGAAATGAGTCTGGGTAGAAACCTCTCCCATCAGCCTCTCTCGGCTGGTGTTTTCTCGGTGGTTTTCGTGGCAAAGGCTTTTCGGAAGCTTCAGGTCGTTTTCGCCAATGCTCGGGGTGCCGTCCGCATCTTCGTTGTGCTTGCCCCCCACAAAGGAAGTCTCTAGTTTTAGAGTGTGGATTTTCGGCACCCGGAATATAGGGGTAAAGTCATCCCCCTGAGTGAAATCCATGCTGCCGGAAGGCTCGGTGACGGTACGATTCCGCCTCAAGCCCAGCTTGCTGTCCAGCAGCTTGCCTCCTTTAGGGTCGCTGCTGCTCCGATGCTTTTTATTAGGCAGGGTCAGGGAATTTAAGAAGCGGTTCTTCACGAGTCTGCTGGAGACAAAGAAGGGGAAGGGACTGCGATCCTTATCCTTTAACACACCAGTTCGGTCGTAGGCATTTTGCTCTCCGTCTTCTGATATGTCTAAGAAGAAAGTACTAGTAGAGGTGCTACCAATCCTGTCGTCTTCTAAAATAAACATACCTGGAATTAACAGAAAAGCCTATATTGGTGAATATAGTTTAGCAACCCTCTTGACAGATATAAACGGTTTCTGTGTTTTGCGATCCTTCAAAGCTTTGCTAAGTAAAGCTAGGACTCCCAAGTCCCAGGGAACAGTTGGAAGCAACAGAGATACAGAAACCTTGCAAACGATGGTACCAGTGTGGCACAGTGGTTGCAGTGCGGATTGCCAGTGTGGGTGGTATTGCCCCCCTGGGGGCAGTGGAACAGTTTTCAGGGAGTAGGGGAGTGGTGAGGAATGTTGGGACAGGAGGGGGGGTAGCAGAGAATTTTGAGATGGCAGGACACCTAGTGCCCAGGTCTGGGCCCCAGCCCACCGGTTTCTATGGAGATGGAAGGCACAGAAGGCCTTGCCCAGCAGTAGCCTCCCACCATCGTGGGTTGCTGTTCTGCCGCCCACCCTTGTGTAAGGGAACAGCCAAGCCAGCGTACCGACCAGGCCAGAAGGCAGAAGCTGCAGCCACCTTGAGTCCCAAGGAAGCCCTACCAGATTGCCACTATGACTTTGGGACTTCACACGACTCTACCCATTCAAAGTGCTTCTGGAGGGCTCAGCGGGAGCTGTCTGCTTGTAGTCCTGAAAACATTGGCCTGTCTTCCTGTCCCTGCCAGCCAGCAAAGAAGAAGAATCCTTTAAGGTTTTCATTCCACACTGGCCTCCACTGCACATCTTCCACCCGCCTCTCCCCCCCACCCCAAAGTGACAGAGGCTTTGACCAATCCTTCCCTTTGTGGGCTTGCCGGCCGTAAGCACCAGCCCCTGCGGACAATGGAAGACAAGAGAGAGCAACAAAGGGGGGGGGGTTGGAACTGTTAAGGACGAAACCCAATCAGTCTGCAAAGACTCAAGAGTGTACTTAGAGATACTAAAGAAAAGACTGTCCCTGGTTTTCCCTCTGCCTCGCTTTACCTCCCCCCCCCGGTCTCTCTCTCTCTCTCTCTCTCTCTCTCTCTCTCTCTCACACACACACACACACACACACACACACACACACACACACACACACACACACACACACACACACACACACAAAACTTTGCTGAGCAAGACCAAAGGTTCAATGAGGAAGGCATTTCTTTTTAATGTCTGCAGGTGAAGTTGAAAGAGATAGCAAGAAAAGTGTGTGTGGGTGAGTTGGGGGGGGGGGAATGTATTATCAGCCCCGTATTAAAATGGAATTTCATACCAAATATGTCCTTCACCATCACCCCAGAAACTAACTCTTGTGATATTCAGGGGTGGGAGAATAGAGTCGACCAGAATATATATCCATCAGTCATTCCTTCCCTCCCTCTCTTCCTTTCTCTTCCCTTCCCACCTTCCTTTTGGTGATGCTTCTTTTCATCTGTTTCCCCTCCCTCCTATTCTTTCCTTCTTCCCTTCCTCTCTTCCTTCCTTCACTGCACATTCCAGGCATTATTTCAGAATACTAATTCAACAGGGAGTCTGACCGAAAAGCCTCAAATATTAGAAACTCTCTCTCTTTTTTGCTTCTGCCCAAATTATCATGTATGGTCAACTTTCTAAAGCATAATTCATGGTTTGACCATTACTGGAATATAAAATATTTCAAACATCTCATAATACTATTGTTCAAAACCACCTGATTCCTGGGGTTTATTCTTTTTAATCCCCCGAATTTCAATCTATTACTTCTTTTAGGACTTAGTGGTTCATCTGTTGCTTTCAGAAATCTTTTCAGTGTCTTTTTTACAATTAGTTTATTCAGAGAGCTTCGTGTTACTTTCTCCAGGTAAATTACGCAAAGAATACAAGCCTTCCTAAAGCTTCATCCATCTTCTTAGATCATCCTTCACAGCAATATAAGTTACTTTCACTTAAGCTCCTTCCGCACATGCAGAATAATGCACTTTCAATCTACTTTCGCAGCTGTTTGCAAGTGGACTTTGCTATTTTGCACAGTAAAACCCAGCTGCAAAGTACACTGAAAGTGCATTATTCTGCATGTGCGGAAGGGGCCTTAAGTGTCACGAGTGGAAAAAATACATTTTCCTGTTGAGGTCCTCCATCCACTTGTCCATTCCTGCTAATAAGTGGTATGTTGAAGTAGATAAAAAAATAGAAAAACTTTAGCTGTGAACTCAGAAGTCCCCAGCTGAAACATCCTCTCTGCCATATACTCACTTGGTGGCCTGAGGCAATCCTCCTCCTCTTAGCCTCAGTGTTGACCTGCTTTTTAAGTTTCATGTAGGGATGGCAAGATAATGTGTATGAAATGTTCCGAATGCTTGAAAGCGTTACACAAATGATCTGGCTTATATCAAATGTCCCTTTTGCCAGATGCAAGTTAAGTCATTTTTGTTGGTGCATCTATGCCCATTTACTGCCTATTTCTACACGATCACCTGTTGGTGTCACTTAGCTTCCAGTCCCTGTATTTTTTGGATTTCACCCAAATGCTCCCCGAACCTTCTATTTAAACTACGCAAAGCCTAGGTCAGCATTTTCTGCTGAACTGAAAGAAAGGTATCAGGTCATTTTGCTGTTTTTATCACTGCTCTGAAGAAGCAACTAAACCAGGAATCCCTTGCTTTATAACTCATGTACTGTGCATACCGAACCATGTCCCAAAGTTATTTTTTCCTATAAACTCTGAAAGAAAAAGGTCTATTCTTGAGCAAGGACCACATTGTGTAATAAAAAGCAAAACCTTTCACAATCAAGTTACTTAACAATTGTTTTCCCTTTCACCTTTCCATCTTCATGGAAGAACACAGAACACTCAAGATTAGGAAATAATTACAATACAATTACAATGACTAAGCACGCAGGTTACCATGGTGACCTGCCACAGATAAGCACTTAATTCAAGGGTTTAGAGTTAAGGTCTGGCTTGTCTTCCATCAACATCAACAGGATGTGACATTCTCAGATTTGCTGAATCACCTAATATATACTTTTCTGAATACCCAGTTGCCAGTACTACTCCACGTACTCACTTGATGGTGCAGATTCACTTTCACTGTTGTGCCTTGAACTGGTAGATTCGGAGTTCAAGCTCAGCGTGCTGGGAATAGAGGAAAGCTCATTGCAGAGTTGTTCCATGTCGTCAGGGACCACCGGCCAAGGGTGTCGACGGCTGTGTCTGACCGCATCCCAATTCTGATGCTTCAAAATGTCACAGCCTTGCTTTGTTTTAGCTATTAGGCCCAGCACGTAGACACAGGTCCTGTATTTTACAAAACAGGAATCCGCTTTAAACAAACATATATTACCATGCAAGGTCTGTAGCCCTATAGTCAATTTTACACACACGAGAAACTCATAAAATTGCTAAAGACGGACCAGAAGCAAAAGTAAAAGTTGACAGAAACAGAATCAAAAAGTCTAAAAGGCGTGTTCCAGCAACTCATATACATAGAGAACTATTATAATAACCAGCGTTGAGAAATAGAAGAGAACACCCCACAAAAAGGAAGAAAAACTAGATACAAAATAGAATAAGGAAGTAAAGAGTTAAAACTGTAGAAACAATTCGACTTGCCACACCATGCATTTGCAAGAGTGCATGTCCAAAGTTTAAGGTATTCTTTGAAAATAGCAGCAGATGCTGTGCCCAGGTGGCATGAATGGTGCAAAACCAATAACCAACGCTATCTACTGCCACACAAAGAGGCCTCTGGGAAATTCTAGGGTGTTCTTGTGGGATGCACCTCTTTTTTCCCCCAGAATCATCCAGGATGCTACACGGTTTGCAAGGAAAGGAGCCGCTGGATGCAAATCATCAAATTATTTTAATGGCTTTCAGGCCAAGAGAAAACAACAAGTTTCAACTGTTTAAAACAAAAGCTTCCTGTTTTTAAAATTCTACTTACCCTCTAATAGACAAGACTTCACAATGTTGGGCAAGGGCCAATATGTCAGGAATCACATTTTCTTCTTGAAGCAAATTCAGACCCCAATTCGATGACCCAATATTGCCCTGTAATAAGAAGATTATCTGTCACTATGCTGACTTTGGAGATACCAGTAAAAAAGTCTGACAAAATGCAATATGATGAAGTGGAGCTTAGTGTGTGAAACAGACTCTATATATCACCAAATGCTGCAAAGATACTGACTTTCTACTTAGTATCAACGATGGTCTGAAAGGTAGAATTTGTGAAGAGCTCTATGGCTTATCTCACTGTGGGACATTTGAAGAGAAAAACGGCATTTCAGAAGGATTTATTTATTCTCACCTCTATCAAATTTGACAGGTGAATCCTTGCAGACCCGAATGATAGGGAACTGCGGGCTTCTGATCACATCAAGAGCAGTGAGGTAATGCAAGCAAACAGCTTATAACAGTGATGGTGAACCTTTTTGAGACTGAGTGCCCAAATTGCAACCCAAACCCCACTTATTTATCGCAAAGTGCCAACCCAGTAATTTAACCTGAATGCTGAGGTTTTAGTTTAGAAAAAAACAGTTGGCTCCCTCTTCCTCCGCCTCACCTGCTCAAGCAGGGGCCAGCCTGCTCTAGCCTCCAGCAAGTCCTGCGCGCACCGCTCTGTGCCTCTCTGGCATCATTGCCTCCTCTGCCCCCCCCCCTCGGGCAGCAGCCACCCAAAGCACAGGCACCAGGCCCACCAGAAAAAGTCCTCCATGCTCACCGCGGTGCGCGCACGTCGTGCTCAGTGGCCCAGGCCAGCCTAGATGTGTGTGTGGGGTGTGTGTGTGATTTTCCGGGGGCCTCCACATGACGAACTCTGTGTGTGCGTGCCCACACAGAGGCCTCCAAGTGCCACCTCTGGCACCCGTGCCATAGGTTCGCCATCACTGGCTTATAAGATCTGCCTTCCCATTTTTCTTATCTCAATTTTTTCTCTTTTGATTGAGTTATTTCTTTTTTTATATCAACTTTCTCCCCCCTAAATAATTGAGAACTTCTTGCCGAGAGAGAGAGAGAGGGACGGAGTGTGTTGGAATCTCTACCAGAGATAAAAATTGGCCAATAAAGCTACCTGACTTTGCTCAGCAATTAGAACTAATTATCAGTTTGTTAAGAAAATAAAAGCAGAGAGACAAGACTGAAGTCCCCAGCTGTTTCCCTGAAGATATACAGTATAGTTGAAAACAGAAGGGAAAAAATAGACAGAGAGCATCATGCTTGCCTCCATATTGGGAAAGGAATGCAAGTGGGAGGGGTACATTTGTACTTTAGAGACTTTAATTAATTGAAAACCAATTTTGGGGGAGCCTGCTTGAATGGTGAATACATTTCAATACTCAGGTTTGAATGGTAGGAATGTGTAACTGAGAGAGGTAGAGAGATGTACCAAAGGACTCAATCATTCATTTTTCAAAACATTTTTGTTTTACTGCCCTCAGTTTCTCTGCTGTATTAAAAACAAAAAGGAAACAGACTCTAACACTGAAATCTGTTTGTTTGTTTTTTAATCCCAAATGGAATATTATTAGCTGTCACAGCAGAACTCCTTTGAGAACAAAATGTATAGCAAATGGTAAATAATACTCAGCAGTGGCCATTTCTCAGGCATCTTTCCAGGAACAAACAGATCTGTACATTCTCTTCACTGGTGTTTTTGCTTGCAGAAATACGGAAAATTCGGGTCGATTTTTTAACTCACCAGTGCCCAGAGAGCAGCCTTCAGTTGCTTAATTCCTTCCCATTTATCCAGCAGAGGGGAACGAACAGTGTAACTCAAGTCAGGAACAATACTCTAAAGCGGGAAAAAAGTATCTCAATATTTGGGTGCTGTGTGGTTTCCGGGCTGTATGGCCGTGTTCTAGCAGCATTCTCTCCTGACGTTTCGCCTGCATCTGTGGCTGGCATCTTCAGAGGATGTTGTTGGGGAGGGATCGTCTTCCCTGCGGTTGTTGGGGAGGGATCGTCTTCCCTTCCTCTGAAGATGCCAGCCACAGATGCAGGCGAAACGTCAGGAGAGAATGCTGCTAGAACACGGCCATACAGCCCGGAAACCACACAGCACCCAAGTGATTCCGGCCGTGAAAGCCTTCGACAATATATCTCAATATTATTAATTCTTATAATTTCAACTGCTTTTCCAACATAAATGAGCAACTGAAAATACAAATGGGTTATTCTTTTTACTGTTATCGATATAACAATTTCTAAAAAGCTAATTATTCAAATCACGAGTACTAGCAAATACATCAGAAATGATTGCTGTTGAAACTGAATAAGGATGCTTGAAACAGTGACAGATACTCCAATCTACTTGGTATTTAAACAGTTTTCATCATTTCATGAATATTAACAACTAACAACTATCAATAGATTGCAATGACATAATTGCTACTTTTTTCTTCAATTCAGTGATTTTTTAAATAGAAATTAACATCGACGGGAACCGTAAAACGTTAAGCTACGTGGAGCTCTATCCCGGACATTTCACAATCAACTGGCTATTCACATATCCATAGAGTTGGAAGAGACCACAAGGGCCTTCCAGTCCAATGCCCTGCCATGCAGGAATACACAATCAAAGCAGTCCTGACAGATGGCCATCCAGTCTCTCTTTGAAAACCTCCAAAGAAGGGGACTCCACCATACTCCGAGGTGGTGCATTCCACTGTTGAACAGCCCTTGCTGTCAGGAAGTTTTTCCTGATGTTTACATGAAGTCTCTTTTCCTGCACCTTGAACCCATTACTCCTGGTCCTAGTCTCTGGGGCAGCAGAAAACAAGATTGCTCCCTCACCAACATGACATCCCTTCAAATATCTAAACAGGGCTATCATGTCCCCTCTTAACCTTCTCTTCACCAAACTAAAGTTCCTTTAACAACAAATCTAAAAGTCTATTCAGGCTGTTTTTACAGTAGTTTCACACAATTGTTTCTCATGGCAGGCCAGGCACAAGAGAGTGCGAGGATGCATATGGGTGAAAGATACAGTTCTGATAAATCAAGACAGCACTGAACTTGCTAGGCTAATTGCTCCCCATTTCTGTACTTTTCCCAGAAAGTTACAGGTGCGGTTTCTTCGTCACCCCTGTGAAGCACAGCATGCACTCCAGAAACTAACAAGTAATTCAGGTGCTATGATAGCAAAAATGTGAAGGGAGAAAAAGAGAGTTACATTGTTTCTCTTTCTCTCCTGCTTAATCATTCTGAACTTTGTTTCCCAGGCCGTTTCTGCACGGCCCCCTCGCGCCCCCACGCTGGCAGGAGTTCCGTCGGGCGTATGGAGCCTGCTCGCGATGCCGCTAAGCGCGAAAGCAGGCAACGGGAGTGTCGGCAGAGGCAGGAAGCGGCTCCGCGACGGAGCCGCCTCTGCGCCTTTCATTGTAGCCGCCCCACCTGCGGTCAGTCCCCTTCAGTAGCCTGCAGAGTTCGCCATCGCTGCCCCTCCACGACCCCTGGAGGTCGAGGAGGAACAGTGGGTTGGCTGGCGACGCCTCGCAGGCTAATTTGCAGGAAGACACAGTAAGTGGGGGCGGAGGGAGAAAGTTGCCGCTCGGCGGTTAGCTGGTACCCAGACTGGCGCCGCAGGGAAGACGATCCTCTCAAACAACAACCCTTTAAAGTGGGTTGTAGTTTAGGAAGCGGCTTTGACGCCGCCTCTGGGAGGGAAGAAGTGCGTCAGGTCGCCCGCTGCCAAGCGCTGGCAGCAGCGGGGTAGCCACTAATATCTGGGGACCGGCGCGCCTGGGGCTTTTTTTGGCTTCCCAGGTCAGGCCGTCAGAACCGGGCCGCAGACGGGCCCCAGAGGTTTTACTAAATGGTTGTGCGACCTCGTACGCGATTTGGGAGATTCTCTTCTCACCGTGACTGCATTCCCACATTATTTGGGAAAACCTTAAGATGAAAATTCTGCAAGTGGGGCTTCCAAATAAGAACTGATGGCCAAGAGAGAAGCTAGCCGATTTCAACAATCTTCCCCACTGAATTACCACTGTGGCACCCCAGTGCTCAGAAAGAGTTTATACCCATGTTCCTGGGAAATCTCACAGATCTCACAAAACTGCACATAGACTGGGGGGGGGGGGGGAATGTTCGTTTGATGGATGCAAATATAGGCAAGAAGGATTTTAAAAATGCATTAGAGTTTGAAGAAGAGTTTGGATTTATATTCCCCCTTTCTCTCCTGTAGGAGACTCAAAGGGGCTTACAATCTCCTTGACCTTCCACCCTCACAACAAACACCCTGTGAGGTAGATGGGGCTGAGAGAGCTCTGATAGCATGCTGGGACTATATCTAAGGGTCCGCCCCAGCTGGCGCGTCAATGTAGGAGTGCACACCCAGGCCCTAATCTGGAATTCCCCATAGATAAGCTCTCCAGGAGCAGGCTTAGCGCAAGCAGAGCAGAGAATCAAACCCGGTTCCTCCATATTAGATACATGAGCTCTTAACCTCCTACGCCACTGCTGCTCCTAAATAATTAAATTAACAAAACTGAATAAATTAAAGCAGCTGCGGTAGTAAAACTGCCTGCTAATTTCATTATGAATTAACTAAATTAAAGTTCCTTACCTGAGCTTCCAACAAATGGCAGCCTGTTTTGTGATGCACCAGTTGACCATAAAGGTGAACTGGAAGATAGACATGCGGTCGTTGTAATCTGGTAGAAAGAAAAATGGTCTGATTTCACAGTATTAATTATAACAATTTCAAAAGCTGCCTGTTATTTCAGTTTCTGCAGCCACTGCTTTTTCAAACCACTGAGGATTCTTTTTCTCTTTGCCTACCTTTGGTTGCTGCGACGAACATAATTATCACCATCAACAGGTTTGCGGTAAGTGGTAAGTGCTTCATTAAGTTGCTCCTCTATCAACTCAACGTATTTTAAATTGTATTCCTAAAATGGTAACAGAATACAGAGTCTCTCAGAACAATATTTCTGATATTTTTCTTTATGCACAATAGTCTGCTTTACTCTGAAAACTTTCTTCCTATTTTTGATCATTACCAAGGTGCTACTGCAGATTCCAGAAGTGAAAGTTTAAAAAGATGAAATGGCTCTAGCCATAATGGATCCTAAAGCAAGATGCCACATTATGCTGGGGAGAATCCCAGCTGCAATCAAGGAGCTAACCTCATCAAAGTGGAAAGTCAAGGCATTGACTGCCCAGGGGACATAATAAACAAATGTCCACAGGCTGCCAAAAGCATTCTTAGTTAATGCGGTGTGGTGATCAACCCCCAAACCCTCCTCCTTTTCCCTGGGTCCATGAACTGACTTCAAGACCAGGTGCAAAAAAAGTTGTTTGGAGTTGATGGGGGAGAGTGGCCGCCCATATGGGGGGGGGCGGGGGCAGTGGGAAACTCAGATTTTGCACCAGGCTACATTTTTCCTAGATACATCTCTGGTGGAAAGGCATAAGAAGAAATATATTTGAAAATATGAGTGGTAGAGAACATATTAGATATGTCATAAAAATTACCTTCTGCCATTTTTCCATTTGTTTTGTCACATATCCTCGCTCATTGAGATAGGAAAAACCTTTTGGAATGGACAGAAATCTGAAAAACAAATAGTTACAAATATGAACACTGATTATTAATGTCAATTGCCTTTTATTAATCTGAAATGCCATATGAATAGAGTGCCAACCTTAACAGCAGAAGCAAGCCCTTGTCCCCAAGATGAGACAGTGCTGGTTTCATTTGGATGAGGGCATGAAGGTTTGCCTAAAGAAAAAAGGAGGGAAAATATTACATTCGATAAATAAAAAAATGGTTAGAATAATACTGGAAATCACTTTGGATCACATCAGACAAATATATGCATATGTCATTAGGTGAAACAGCATGTACCAGACTAGTTGGATAGAGTTGCCTTATTTTAAAATATTCTGTCCTTGAAAAAAAATAATCCTGGTTTATGAATTGAGATTTAGGCTCATTCCGCACATGCAGAATAATGCACTTTCAAACTGCTTTCAGTGCTCTTTGAAGCTGTGCGGAATAGCAAAATCCACTTGCAAACAGTTGTGAAAGTGGTTTCAAAATGCATTATTTTGCGTGTGCGGAAGGGGCCTTACTCTTGAGCTCCTTCCTTGATTGCCAACCTTTTTGTAACCACACTTACAAAAAGTCACCAGTGCTAATCTCAGCACAGCCGAGTAATATAAAAATTCTATATCAGTATGCAAAACAGAATCACAATAGGAAAGGAAATATAAAGTGTTGCCTCCTATGAACTGTCAACGGAAGGCATTGCAAAAACATACAATAGGGGAGCGGGAATTTGATCTGTCGAGCAGGCTAGGAATCAACAAATTAGGAAACAAAAAAAGGGAACAAATTATATGACCAACATTCACTGCCCAGTACACACAATCTTTAAGTTAAAAACCATCTATAGTCATTAAAAACTAAACAAAAAAGGCATATAGATCATATAAACAGTTAGACATAGCACTAACACAAGGAATTAACACATTTCGCATAAGGTCCTTGTGTTAGTACTATGTGATTTATATGACTGTTTTTTTTCTCATTTAGTTTTTTAATGACTACAGATTGTTTTTAACTTAAAGACTGAATGGAAAGCATTACTACAGACTGAATCTCTTGCCTGTGTCTTGGTAGGCAGCTCATCAGAATTAAGAGCACCCTTAGGAACTGGGTGAGATTCGTTTACTACCATTCTATTCACCCCTTCTCCAAAGAGAACAGTGAAGCCGACGTAAGTCTTCCTTCCTACTCACAGCAATCTGGTGAAAGCGATACTTGCTTGTCCCTTTCATGCTGAAGGAAAAAGACCGCAGGAAGCGTTTGCCCCCCATTATTGTGAAAGAGGAATGTTGTCTCCCCCACCCCAATAGTGATGAAGCTTTTTAAGAACAAGGGAGAATGATCTGCTTCATGAATGCCTTTCACTGATGGTTAATGGGATAACAACATAATGTGTGTTTATATCTTAATGAACTGAAACAGATTGCATTTTGCAGAGACTGCGCAAGGGAACTAAAGATGCTCACCTTGTCTTCACATGCCTCATCAAGAATATCAAGCGCTTCAGAGGAAATAGCTTTGTTTTTGTCATGCAGCTGAGTGACTAGTAATTCAATTCCCCAGTTGCTGAAGAACTCTACATTGGCTCTCAGCAGTACCCTTAAATGTTTTGTGGCATACAGTCTGCAGCTCTACGAAGGAGAGATGAAGAAGACGATAAACATAAATAGGCACGTGAGACCTCACCCAGACACAAAACCACAGGTATTTATAAGCCACTGAAACAATGACAAACCCAAATTGCACCCAGCTTTGAGACTATTTGTGCTCCATACATTTTAAATCTCTGCATGTCAATCAACTATGAGGGTCAGAAATTCTGGAACAGAACTGTATGAGCTCCTACAGTGTGTTTACGTGCCAAGGGGAGGCAAAAAAATGTTGATTTCTGACTGCATCGTTATAAAAATAGGTGGAATTCAAAGTGTGCATTAAGTTTCCATGTTTGAACATATGCAATATCATTACATTTTATCTCACTGTTCCTTTAAGGAGCTCTATATTCTACCCTCCCAACAATCTTGCAAAATAGGTTAGGCTGAGAATGAGTGGCTTATCTGGCAAGCTTCATAGTTTAGTGCCGTGGTGGCGAACCTATGGCACTCCAGATGTTCATGGACTACAATTCCAGATGTTCATGGACTACATGCTCGCAGGGGCTGATGGAAATTGTAGTCCATAAACATCTGGAGTGCCATAGGTTTTCCACCACTGGCTTAGTGGGAATACACAGAAGCTGATTCATGGTACCTCAGATCATTTTATGAGTAATCTGAATACAGGTTTCCCCAATCCAGGCCCACTCTATCTGCTATACTGCAAGGTGAAAACATGAATAAATCTACTCATGCATTGTTCAGAATGTACAACCCGCCTGTCACTTACGTCAGCCGCTGCTGTTAGGATTTTAGAAAGGATGACCCTGGCCAGTCCATCTCTGCTGTAATCCAAACTAGATACCGTCAGTTTTAGTAAGTGATCTTGGTTCTTCAAAGAGCAAAGATTAAGGAGACTGAAAACAAGTGGGAAACAGTTAAAACACCGCAGGAGTTCCTGGTAAGGTAGACATGTTTTTATATACACATGGCACCTACAAGAATGTAAATATGTTTGTTAATGGGACTAATTTTAATACCCTCCATCTGTCCCTCTTACTACCGAACTTCAGACTGAAAGCTCAATGGGGCAGGCAAATCCCTTTCTTGCCTAAGTACCCTGCACTTGTACCCAAGGATGTTTCAATTACTATAATGTGGCTGTAGCAACAGAAACAAAATGAGTCATGGTTAATTATTTTCCATAATAAAAGCTTCTGCTAAAAACCTACCACCTGCTTATAAATTTTGTACGAATCAACTGTTATCTTAGAAAAACATCACAGAGTAGATCTTTTCAATTTACTGGTAGAAGAAACTTTCAAGAAACAGAAGAATTTTTGAGTAATTTCTCCTTCCACTGAAGACCCACCTTCTTTGCCCCCCCGCCCCCCATTTAGGGGGCAAGTCTGGCAATTATCTTCCTCCACCCCAAAGGGACCTAATTAGAGGAAAACTCATGAAGTAGGAAGGGAATAAGAGGGAAGTCCTCCTATGGGATTAAAACTTTGTTTGAGAAACAGGGAATGAGGAATTAGAGTGGGTGTAAAATGGGAGAAATTCTCACAAATGGAGAGATGTAGGGAATTGGTGTCCCCAAGGATCCATTATTGGGACCAGTGCTCTTTAACCTATTCATAAATGACCTGGAAGTGGGGTGGAGTAAGCGTGGTGTGCCAAGGTTGCAGATGATACCAAATTATGTAGGGTGGTGAGAACCACAAAGGATTGCAGGAGCCCGCTGACCTTGATAGGAAATTAGGGTGAGGTGGGCTAAGAAATGGCAAATGCCAGTTCAATGTAGCAGCAAAAATGCAAAGAGAGTGATGCACACATAGGGGCAAAAATCCAAAACTACATACATACTGGCTTAGGGCTCAAGTGAAGCTATAGTCACAGGAACCAAGAAGAGGGATTTGGGCGTCACTGGGTGATAGTTCCATGGGAATGTCAAACTCAATGTGGCAGCTGTGAAAGGCAAACTCTATGCTGGGGATAATTGGGAAAGGAATTGGAGAATAAAACTACCAAAGATTGTCAGTGCCCCTATAGAAAGCTGTGGTCTGGGCCAGACTTGACTATCATGTTCAGTCTCTGGTCAGCCACATCTCAAAAAGGATATTGAAAGAGATAGAAAAAAGAGATTGCAGAGAAGCGGGGCCACGGATGATTGAGGGACACAGCACCTTCCTTATGAAATACTGCACAGCGCTTTGGGAGGACTCTTTAGTTTTAGGAGAGGAGGCAGTCTAGGGGGGGGTATATGAGTGGGGTCTATAAAATTATGCATGGGGTAGAAAATGTTGACAGAGAGAAATTTTTCTCTCTTTCTCACAATACTAGAACCAGGGGGCATTCATTGAAAATGCTGGGGGGAAGAATTAGAACTAATAAAAGGAAACACTTCTTCACGCAACGTGTGATTGGTGTTTGGAATATGCTGCCACAGGAGGTGGTGATGGCCACTAACCTGGATAGCTTTAAAAGGGGCTTGGACAGATTTATGGAGGAGAAGTCGATTTATGGCTACAATCTTGATCCTCTTTGATCTGAGATTGCAAATGCCTTAACAGTCCAGGTGCTCGGGAGCAACAGCCACAGAAGGCCATTGCTTTCACATCCTACATGTGAACTCCCAAAGGCACCTGGTGGGCCACTGCGAGTAGCAGAGAGCTGGACTAGATGGACTCTGGTCTGATCCAGCTGGCTTGTTCTTATGTTCTTATGTTCTTACAAGGCGCAATTGGAACAAGAATGGGTGAGTGGTTAAGTTAACTTATGTGAGAGCTGCTTGCTAATGCTAGATGGGATCCAAGCCACAGACTATTTCAGGGTTTCTTTTAAAAGTTACATTGGGACCTCTGTAAAACAATTCTGCATTCTGGATTCTTGTAGGTCATTAAATCATGCAACTGCAGGTCACACAGCTGAAGAAATATAGATGGCTCAAAGAGATGCAAACAACTTTAATGGAATTTGCATACCGGTTTGTTAAGACTCACCACCTTTACCAGGAAAATCTAAATGTTACTGATACCTTCCCTTTTATGGAAAGTGCTTACTAACCACACATCTCTGGTCTTTTGGGACGGGGGCAGGTAAGAGGATAAGAAGAGGCTAGATAGTGACAGATCTACAGAAATTTAATGCAGAATTTGGGGGAGGGGGCAGAGATCTTTGAGACATGTTCATAATGGATAATGGCACTCACCACTGAAATACGTTACACTTTTCAAGCATTTTCACTCCATGGGGGTGGCAGGAGAGTGTACCAAAAAATAAGAAGTAGTGCTGACTGAGAGTGTTAAGTAGCCCATTGTTTTGGAGGCTGCGTTCCGGTTTCATTCCAGAGGAAGAATTGAGCCACTGCACAATATCTTTTACTAATTCCTCAAGGTAGCCTTGACCATCCTGATTAAAAGTGATAGGAAAGCAACACTTTTAGTTTATTTCACTGTGGTTCTCTTTCCATCCCTTGTTTCAGGTGAAAAAAGACACCTATTTCTCAAGATCTAAAGGTCACCAATTGGATAAACGACTGCTGAACAGACCAGGACCAAAGCAAATTACACCAGAGGCAATCCTTGGACTACTGGCAAAAATGGGAACTTCTAAAAACATTTTATCTGTACATTCAAGAATAATGTAGAACAATGGATTCTCCAAGGACAGTTGCACCACATCTTATAGAAGAAATAGTAAAACTTGAACACAACCTGCAAAGAAGTTTCTTTAAAAAACTGTGGTCTTTTAGATAAAAAATTCCTTTTCATGAAAAATGTGGTGAAGTCAGCCGTGACGCTGGCCTCAGATGATCCCAAAATAAACTGTAACTCATTCCCATGGGGATTACAGCCGTTAAAACTGTAAACAACCCCAAGGCATTCCAAGTTCTGTCAGAGCTACCAGTGGCAGGTAAAGCTGCTCAAAAAACAGGTTCCTACAAAAGGAATCTTACACCTTCTGGTACTTTCCTCTCCCGTCAGGTTCTCAGTTTTGTAAACAGACCAACTCGCCAGGAAACAGAACACAACACTGTATATTTTATTAATGTAATTTAGTGTTTTAGGGCCCTTCCTGATGTATTTCACATTCCTTTTTTCTGTCTACTGTCATAGAATGCAGGAGCAGCAATAAATGTTTATGACTGCTGTATATTTACTAACTAGAACCTTCTAGTTCCCCAAAGTAATACTTCAGCTCTAGTTAGCAGCTGGAACTCAATAACACCCAACTCACCTCTTCAGATTCAAGAAGAAATTCAGTAAATTGACAACCTACAACAGTGAGTTGTTTTGACTTTGCAAAATCCAGTTCCAGGTTGGCATACAATTTGCTACTTGGCTTGTAAAAATACAGCAGTCGTCGTACAAATCTACATTAAATAGAAGAATGAGATGTTTAACAATGTGCATTTCCAACAACTGTTCACATCACTGCTTGGAAGAGCTGGGTTTTTTTTTTATGTGAGAACATTAAGAACCAAGTAATGTTGTCCTCAAAAACTTAATCTGTTAATTATCTGTAAATACATGTGGACATCCGAGTTAGCCAGGCTATTCAGGACTGTCACTGGAAGAATAGGTATGAAGAACTTTCTCAAGAAAGACCAAATGGCAAAGCGAAGAAGCGAATAATATGTGAATGATCCTAAAAAGAAAGAGAGCTACACAATAAATTAATACAAATTAACAACATGGAAATAAGGCAGTGGGGTGGATCCCACCACACCTACCACTCCACTAAGTAAAGTTTATTTTTATTAAGGTATTTATACCCCCACTTTTCCTCTTGGATCAGGTTCAAAAAGAACCGGGGGGGACCATGACACTGTGGCTATAAAGGAAGTGCTGATAACTATACTAGCATGATATAGCCCCAAAACAAATTCCTTCAACTATTTGCACATTGTGAAGTCCAGAAGTTAAACGTCAATAAAGGCACACAAATGTGAGAAAAACAGAGCGTAACAATGTAAAAAGCAAGTCTCCCAAAAAGAAACGTGGGGCAGCTAGCAAGAGGAAGCTCTTTGTTCCTCCTGGTTCAAATGTGTTTGTATCCAACTGGATCTGTAAGGCAAAGGCTGAAGAACTGACACCGTCCTTCCAACTGGGTCGGGATGGCAAAGCAGCACGCCCTGTTGCTTCCTTCACTCTTGGACAGACTCATTTTAAAAGTCTGAGGACTCTTCCCATCTAGTCACTGCGGTGTGACTAAATCACTATGGTACCACAGAACAATTCATCGCTTCAAACACATTGGCGCTAACTTATGTGCTGGTTCTGATGGGTTTTCCGGGCTTTGTGGCCGTGGTCTGGTGGATTTTGTTCCTAACTTTTCGCCTGCATCTATGGCTGGCATCTTCAGAGGTGTATCACAGAGAAAAGTCAACTGACGATACACCTCTGTGATACACCTCTGTGATACTCCTCTGAAGATGCCAGCCACAGATGCAGGCGAAACGTTAGGAACAAAATCCACCAGACCACGGCCACAAAGCCCGGAAAACCCACCAGAACCAGTTGAATCTGGCCATGAAAGCCTCCGACAATAACTTATGTGCGTTTGCAGGGACAGGGAAATTTTTACCTCGGCTTGGGAGCCTGCGGGGTCACAAAGAACAGAACCAGAAAAAGCAGCGGAAAGCTGCTGGTGGTCATATTGACCGCAATGAGCTAATTGGCACTAATGGTTCTGAGTCACTGAAATAAACAATGCCGTGTTTGTTGCCCATGATAACTGTAACCTGAGCTGATTCCAGGGGAAGGAAAGAATGTGGTTGCTTGCTCTCAATCTCACAGTGAAAACAGTAAAGAATATTAGCAGCAAGAGCGCATGGGGGCTTCTGAACGGATAAAAACCTTTTAACTTATTAAGCTGGTACAGAAAACTGTGGAACTTAAAGCACGCCTCTTAGACAATAAACAAACCTTTAATTTGACATAAGGCTACAGAAATGCATGGATTCGGAATGTAATCAGTTTTCTTAGCATCACTGCCTGTGTAGGAAACGGAAAGCTACGGCTTTAAGTCAAGAAGAACTGCTTTGCTAGATCAGACCAAAGGACTACCTAAGGCTTATCTTTCTTGTCAGGCACAAACTCATTACTATTTACCTACATACGACTCATAGCATTTGACGAAGCCAGCTGAAACCTCATACTGAAATAAAATGTTCATCTTTAAAACAATGCAAAGTGGTTTTTGCTGCAACACACTAAGATGGCTACTGGTGCTCAGGCAGCCCATTATTTGGGAATAATTTCCCAAATGACCAGATAACTCACGTCATATTGCCTGTCTCTTTAATCTACACTCAGAAGTATCAGATTGAATGAATGAGCTTGTTTCTAAATATCCATGTACTGGATATTTTGTTTCTAAATATCCATGTACTGAAAAACTTATTTTATAGAGGAAACTGACTTATTCTCTCAGTCTCAAACATCAGGATACAGCTAACTGCAAGGCATTATTTAAAACACTTTGCTTTCCTTTTGTATAGCTTTTTTCTCACACAGAAACAATGGTCTTCATATTTACTCCCAAGTCTGGCATCAGTCTCTCTAACACATCGTCATCATGGTTTTCCAGTAAAAGAGCATGCTGTTATTTCCTGAGACATACCAAAATATTTTCTAATCTGACTTTTTTTACAGAGATCTACCCAGTCATCTACGTACCTGTGCAACTGTTCATCTTTATAGTTCCTTAGATTTACATTTGGCCACTAGAAAACAACAGACACAAAATTTTGTAAGCGGTACACCAGTCCTTGATAAATTGCTCTAGCAAGGGCATTTCTGCATACTAGTTTACATCCAGTCTAAATCTCTAAACGTTTTTCTTTAGTTCTGTTCGACTGCAGCTGCTTTAAGCTCATGAAGCAATGGCAGATCATCTTTTATTTCAATGTTCTCTTCCAACTTAAATAAAAGCAAACTGCAAATTATTACATAATTTTGCTGCATACCTTAAGGATGGTCCCTATCAGGTTCCAGTCCCATGCAAGGTTATCTTTGTGAAGAAGAACTTGGCTATCTCTAAGGTTTGTTGCCAGTGCTTCTTCTGTGTCCTGTAACACAGCAAAACAGAGGGGACACTGAAAATGTATTCTGCTACAAGATAGGCTGCATGTCAGTATGTTCAAGAAGGAGGTTAGGTTTATTTTCATAAGTCAATCACTACCAAAACATACCTTGATATTTTTTAGAAACCAAACTGCAAGAGACAGCAAAACTTGCAATAAACAGACACAACCCCCCTCTGTTTTCCTTTATATATTAGACTTTTTCAATGATATATTGAAATTGAAAATCCTTATACATAATTGCCTAAAGGATGGAATGTCCGATGACAAACCACCAGCCAATGGGTGTGCAGGACTCAACAACATTCCATCTCATTCCTGCCCAACTTCCCCCAACCCAGGAGACTCCCCCACCCCAAACAATATGGGCTGCTCTTCTGGAGGGAAGAGAGGCGAGCAGGGGGGTCCCCCGTCCCCCCCCTTTCTTGAGCCCATTTATTATAATTTAAAATGGGCTTTAGTGCGTGTGTGTGTGTGCATAAATAAAAAAGACTTTTTCAATTAAACTCTCAAATAACATGGGGGTTCACTCAGGTGAAAATGAGCACTGGATTTTTTAAAAAACCCATACATTCAGAGTCTGACAATACCAATTCCACGATAATTATTTTACCTTTAAAATAAAGATATCCTTTTGCACACGATATTGATCCCTTTTCTCATGCGTTGCCATGGCTTTCTGAACAATGTGATCCAGATGAAGGCTGTACGGCTTAGGTCCTCGTTTTTTCATTTCATGAAAGCGTTTTAAACAATTAAGTGCGGCACTGGCTCGTCTATCAAGGGAAAGTGTTCAAAACAGCAAAATCCATCAGATGGCATCATCATATCACTTCGACAGTCTTGTTCTATGTATGCTACCCATGACAATAACCCAGTAAAGCACCAAAGAGGAAAAGAAAGATTGCTGCTCTTAATTAATGCTCTCTTAAGTATATGCTGTAAGATTTAAATCTTATGACATCTGTATATTATGAAAAAATTATTCCTGTTTTTTTAATGTTGTTCTTCATCTCTGACATGTTGTATTCTTGCTGTTCTTTTTTTTTTTTTAATTAAGGATTCAGCAGTTCCTTCCCTTTCATACAAGGCCTGGCAAGTTTCATGATGTAAACTGGGCCTGTTCCGCACATGCAGAATAATGCACTTTCAATCCACGTTCACAATTGTTTGTGCAAGTGGATTTTGCTATTTCGCACAGTAAAATCCAGCTGCAAAGTGCACTGAAAGTGCATTATACTGGAAGGGGCCCTGGAGTTTCAAAACCAGAAGACTATTATATCATAGATATTTGGAAGAAGGGGGGGTGAGGAGAATGACTTTTTTAAACTCTTGGAAATGCTAGATCTTTTGGCACCAAATGCTCACAAAACACTTTTTTGTTATAGGCTAGAAAAAGAACAAATAAGTTCTGCACTACAGCCCCAATATGAATCAAACACCCCCCAAAAAACTGCCTTTTTCAAAACCAGAAGGCTCCTTGAGCTACAGGAAGGGCTCTTAGAAGGAAACAATACATGACATTCATCTTTAGGAAATGTTCCTGTGTGCTTTTCCTCAAGCTATGTACTCGGTTTACAATGCCAAACATGTAAGCTACTCAATCTGCAAGCAACATGAGCTGAGGTAAACTACATACTGCAGAAAGACAGGCTTCAGAGACGTGTCCATTCAATGTGCAAATCAGTCTCCAACTTAGCAGGGAAGACATTTTATTTTTTAATAAAAAGTATACTTACAGTCTTTTCTCCTTTTCAATGTCAAAAGAAGCTGCCAAGTTCATTAACGTCGGTAGGCAATGCAAGTAGCTGCTGTGTAGGAGAGAATGAGCCTGAAAAAAAAGAGGAGCAACAAACAATGTGGCGTCAGAGGCTTGTGACCGGATTCAACTTTGGTTGCTCGGGTGGGTTTTTTCTGGGCTGACATGGCCGCGGTCCCGGCAGATCTTGTTCCTAACGTTTCGGCTGCATCTGCGACTGCCAGATGCCAGCCACAGATGCAGGCGAAACATTAGGAACAAGATCTACCAGACCACAGTCACGCAGCCCAGAAAACCCACCACAACCACTTCCAATGCACTTTGCAATTGGACTTCACTGCGTGAAACAAAAAAACTATCAATGACGAAAGTGCATTGAAAGTGGACTGAAGGTGAATTGTTCAGGATGTGTGGAAGTGTCCACAAGTCTCTAGGTGGGAGGACTGGAGAGAAACCATCATTTTGCACAGTTCAAACAGGCTCAGGTAAGGCTGCAGAATTCTGCATCATGCCAGCAGCAAAGAACACAGACCTTTTACAACAGTGGTTCTCAACCTCCCTAATGCCGCGACCCTTTAATACAGTTCCTCATGTTGTGGTGACCCCCAACCCTAACATTTATCCATTTTACAGATGGAGAACACTGATGCAGAGGGTCTTAGGCGACCCCTGTGAAAGGGTCGTTCGACCCCCCAAAGGGGTCGTGACCCACAGGTTGAGAACCACTGTTTTATAAGATACCGCATCCCATACTTATGCACAGTGAGGAAGTGGTGTGCACTGACATAACTGAACCCTTCATCAACTTCCCCTTTAAAAATTACTTTTTTTTCTTCCAGTCACTGAGATGAAGGTCCAACCCCAAAATGAGTTCCAGAGTAAAGAACACAAGAAACTAGGAAAAAAGTTTTAAATTTTCTTATCGTACCATATGTAAAAGTTCACCCAGTAAGATGGCGGCTCTGACAGATATGTGGTCATCGCTGCTTGTGATCACTTCAACCAGGCCCTGCAGGAATTGAGACACGAGCATCTGGAATAACCACTTCACTGATGCTGTCTGACTGAAGATCCCACAGCAAAGCAGTATTAAACATTCGCTGTTTCATTTAAAAATCTCAACTTACTTCTAAGAGTCCGTTTGTAATGAAAGCAGAAAGAACAAGTGCCAAGTAATTATCCATGAGGTCAGGTCTAGATAAATGTACAAAAATAAAAAAAATCAGCTCTGCATTTATCATATTTTAGCCTTCTTTTGGGCCGTAAACTAACTGTCAAATAGGAATTAAAAATTCTTACAAAAGGCTGTACTTTATATTCCAACACTGATGGAAAACGGCCCTTACAAGTTAAGCCTTTTCATTATAAATACCTGGATCTGGCTCGGTGAGGTAATATAATTTTAGCTTCTGCAACTACAAAACCATCAGAAAGCCTCCAACTGTCTTGAAAGCGACTTGGATCTAAAACAAGAAAATACCAAGTTTTTAAAAATCGCTTATTCTGCACCATGGTTTCACAATTATTTTGGCTTTCATGGTTTTTGAGTCTTCTTGTGTCCCAAACACTCCACTTTGCTCTTGTGAGAAGGTACAAAAAACACATAAAGGGACCCAGTAACTAACCTCCAGAGTCCCACATCTTCTTTTCCTCACACCCACAAAAGCACTGAGGCCTGGGGCCCCCTACTTCTGTCCTGCCAGTGCTAACCACACCAAGTCCATGCTCATTTCGCTTTTCCTGAGTACCACTCTTAAGGTGACTCCAGCACACAAGACAGGCACAAGACTTGGTTCAGTTGTCGTGAAATAAGGGAAATGTTCTGAGTTACATGTAAGTCTCAAGTAGCTTTTCAAAAGAAATTCAATGCATACAGAAGACCTTCCGGAAAATACAAGACTTCACAGTTAATCTAGCTCAGGGGTAGGGAACCTTTAACACTCAAAGAGCCATTTGGACCCGTTTTCCACGGGAAAAGAAAACACTTGGAGCCGCAAATAATTTTTGACATTTAAAATAAAGATAACACTGTATATGTTGGGTTTTTTTACCTTTTACTCCACTCATTCTGAGAAGCGCATGGATGCACCCGCCCTGCTGCCTGCAGGGTAGGCAAGGATGGGGTTGAATAATGGGGCTCGGCCTTGCCTGTCGCCGGAAAAACGCCCGCCCCGCCATAGAACGCTGGCGGGCGAGAAAGAGAAACCCGCGGAGCCGCCCAGCCGGCTGGGCGGGCAAATTGGTGCGCCTGACTCCCATGCATGCCTCGCAGCGCAGGCAGGATGTGAAGCCAATGCTGCTTCGGCCTTGCCAGCCGCCGGGAAAGCACCCGCCCTGCTCAGGGAAGCGGGCGAGAGAGGAAGCCCTTGAGCGGCAACGGGCTCAGCCGATAGCCATGGGAAATTCCGGTGCGCAAGAGGGCGAGGCAAGGATGAAGCCCGGGGCACCGGCTTCGGCCTTGCTGGCTGCTGGGAAAGCGCCCGCCCCGCTCCAACGGGGCGGGTGAGAGGGGAAACCTGTGGCGCTGCCCAGCCAGCTGCGGGCAATTGGTGCGCCCGCCCAGCTGCCTGCAGGGCGGGCAAGGATGAAGCCGGCGGCTCGGCTTGTGGAGCCGCAGTGCAAGGGCAGAAGAGCTTCGCATGCGGCTCTCGAGCCGCAGGTTCCCTACCCCTGATCTAGCTACTTCTATGAACTGCCTAGATGGTTAGTCTTCGGCCTTCATATTGTAGTCTTAGATATAGAAGGGGAAGTCACCATCTGTGTGTACTCAGGTTATTACTATATGATAATTGATGTTTTCTTGTTAATGATGTTATCATTATGTTGTTACATTATGCTTATTGATGTTTTTGCCATGTGTAATGTTACGATTATTGTTGTTTGCTGTTTATACTGTTATATTTTATGCAGTTCTGCTATGCTTATTGTTTTTTGCCATTGTGTGATGCTATGTTTTTTTTTATAAATAGTTTTTATTGAGTTTTAAAACATTTTACATATTGCCTTCAATCAGTTCCACACTTATGTATCCAACATTATCCGTTTTTGTCTATAAAACCTAACCTTCGTCTTTCTCTATTGGTCCTATCTTGACCATTGTATTTAACAAACATTGTAACCAATAAACAATCAACCGATATGTTTTCCTTTCTAAAGGGTTCGTTTACACCATCGTTTAAGTTTCTTGTTTGTTTATTTTAAATTATACCCTTCCTCCCCCTTACTTGACTCCGTCTAATGTAGATAACATTCCAGGTCAAGTTTAGTGGGAATTATCCCAGTTATTAATTGTTCTTTTCTTCCTTTTGTTTGTTCTATTTTTAATCTTTCTCTCCTGTGTTCTTCTTGCTCTGATTTTTATCGTTTTTCTGAGAAGTGTAGCAATCCTTCTACTGTTAATTTCTCCTGCCTTTCCTATTCTTAATTCTATATCTTAAGGCAATTATATCATTCACTATATGAACGGTAACATCTTTCCCAGCTTTCTTTAACATTATGTACATCCTTGGTACAAATCTCTTTTTGCACCTTATATCTTGTTAAATCTTATCTCTTATCATAATTCTTATTATTTTTCTTATTCTTATTCTTATTCTTAGTCTTCTAAACCTTAAACTCTATACACAGTATATATATAGTGCAATCTTCTCTTATTTGTTCTGTTTGTTTGTTGTCTGTCTTCTTCATTTTCTTTGCTTTCCTTTGAATACAAAAGAATGTTTATTGATGTTTGCTGATTTGATTACCCTTATTGAAGTTTGTTGTTTATATAAGTCGATATAATAATGGGGGATATAAGTCGAATAATAAAATAAAAAAAAATACTGCGTTGGGGGTGAAATCACCCAAACAGAGTTCAGTTTCTCCTTGGCATCTTATTGTGATCCTGTGACCCACCTCCATTGGGGCTCTTTGTGCATTGATGGAGCACGAAAGACCAGTAAGAACAGTACAGGAATAAAGAAGCAAAAAAGCAAAAAGGAGAAAGAATGAAGACTATGCAGCAATGTACCCAGGAATGTATCTGTTGCTTTACTTTCACAATGACCCTATTTTCCTTCATTATTCCCACATTGCGGCAAAATAGTACAGGAAAACCCTTTGCTGATGATGCAGGTCAGTATTGAGCAGGAAACCAACACAGATAAGTTTCCTAGCCATACCTACACTGCAGTGAAGTAAAATCCCTTTCAAAGGGATAACATATTATTTATTTATAATATTTTTGTGTTGCTACTCCTCCCCAAGGGATCAATATAATTCAAAACAACTTCATTCAAACACCCTGCACAACAATACAAATCCCAAGAAAGCTAGAAGCAACTAAAATAAAAACACATTCGCATCACTACAACAGCAACCAATTATCGTAGGACTGAAAGAAGAAAAATTTGTGTGGGTGGGAGAACTCTACAGAAATTAAATAAATGCGCAATCCCTAAAATCTGGACACACCACTTTTATATACAATTTCCCTTCTGCCCTGCTGTAAACTTTTGAACTTCAACCCAGAACTGTAGGCAGGGATTAGTCCTAAAAGCAAACAAGCCCAGAGCGTCAGCAATGGCAAACATAAACAAACCAGGAGGGCCTTTGGCCACTTAACTGCACTCTCCCCTCCTTCATGAGCAGTCTGAAAAGCAAACACCGCAGTCGCAACCGCAACTACTGTTTCACCTGAACCACCACTAGCTACTGTTTGTTCTATTTCGCCCAGGGTTAAATCAGACTATGCAATCCAAATTACACCATGGTTTACTGTTATGTCTGTGCCAGGCCTCCAAGATGACTACAGCTTTACTTGGCTAACACAAGAGCTGTGTGTGGGCACCAGGAAAGGAAATATTACCAGCGGGGGAGACAATTATGAATGCGCCCCACCCAGCCGCAACATGCCAACCGTGGGAAGAAAAATATAGGAAACATACAGATGCTGAATACTAACCGACACTGAGAAGTGCTTCTATAAATTCTTCTGTCACAACGGGAAGAGGAAGGCGAAATATGTCATAAAGAACTTCAAGTAGGCCCCGCTATAAACAAGAGAGAAACGTGGTTACAACTGTCCATAGATTTGTAGGTTTCTGCATGTACTCCTCTGGCAAAACAGGTCATTATAGGAATGTGGGGATGTGTGCGAGTTGTTCTGCTTTGAGCCAAGAGGGAGCACTGGATGAGGTTTTGGGAGATCTCCTACTGTGTACAAGCCCATGCACACCATGGGGGGTGGGGGGGAGACAGGGGAACGTGGATTCTGTTGAAACCAATGATGACCCCTCTATGTGTAGGCGCTGTCCCTGCACTATCATGAAGCACTTCCACATTTTCCAGCTTTCTTACACTTAACAGCAAGGGCAACTGCTTAGAAGAAATGAACTCACTACATCCAGCCCTATAAGTCAACGTGTGCCTTGGCCCGGCCCACCCCAACCCATCTTCACTGCAAACTTCAGTTACAATGAGGATGACAGGAGTAATGCCAGGACCAACCAAAGCTCCATGCTGGCCTTGCGCATTCTGTACACTAAAATAACAATCTGATATGCAGGAACTATCAAAAGCATATCAACATTAACTCAATGTTCTGTTATAGAACATGTGCTGTGCTTCAGTTCTGCTCTTAAGAAATACAGCCGTAATAAACATGGCTTTCACATATTCTTTACCTTCACACTGTTTTACTTTCAATAAACCACAGAATGATCAGTTATGTCTGCTTTAAGACAGAAATGTCAAGTGGATAAATTCTAATTACAATGCAATGCAATTAACTTGACAGAACACCTCGTCAGTTATTCTTTCCACGGACCCATAAAAACACCTCTCTTCAGACTTTTGTTTTCTTATTCACTTTTCTTTTTTTGGCAGGACTCTAGTATCATCGACGTGATTAACAGTCCAATCCTAAGCACTGAAGTCAACAGACTTAGAAGGGTGTAACTCTGCTTCAGATTGTGCTGTAAGTCTATGATGTGGGTCACTGTGGAAGAAATGGGGGCCTTGAACCACCGTTACGCCACAGAGGATGTGCAGGCCAACTCAGTCAGTGTTCTCTGCCTCTCCTTGCAACAGAGTATCACAATGGACTTCTGGCCGGCGACTCCTTTGACACTCCCATCCAGTTAAGTACAGTGGAACCTCGGTTTTCATTGCCTTCGGTTTTCATCGGTTTCGGTTTTCATTGATTTTTTCAGTGAAAAATTTGTCTTGGTCTTCATTGATAATTGCCTTGGTTTTCATCGATTTGCAATAAGGTGCAGGAGTTTGTGGAGAAAAATCACCCGAACAAAGCTGTTGCAGGCCGTGTCTGCAACTTGTTTAATGACTATGTCTTGCCCCATTTCAGACAAATCTTAAAGAGGTGTCAGAAATAGACCTCTTTGGACAGTTTTCTGGTGCAACATTGGTCCACTGGCTCTGAAGCTGGTTCTAGTGTTATTGTCTGTTACTGTTTTCAGCATTAAACACTATCTTTATTCACCAAAAATGTATTTTTGGCATGTTTTTTGGAGTGCTTAGAACGGATTAACTGGATTTACATTGATTCCTATGGAAAATTTTGCCTCAGTTTTAATCGGTTTCGGTTTTCATCGATTCCTTTCGGACGGATTACCAACGAAAACCGAGGTTCCACTGTATCTGGGACTCCTCTCAAGTTGCTGTCCATGTGCAGCTCTCTAACGCAGTTCATCATGACAGGAGCTGAGCTTTTATGACCTGTGAGAGTGTCAGGGCATCTGAGCATTGATGGTTCAACATCACTGCTGACTTGGCCACACTGTGTTTCTGGCTTGGCCTATCATGCTGTGAAGGCATCGGAAGGCTGTGTCCCTCCCCAACACAGGCCAAACTCCCACCATCAGGAAAATGAAGTGGCCATTAACAGCAACACAAGATAAAAAGTGAGTACCACCTGTGCAGGAGCACATGCCATGTGCAACACATACCCGGATTTCCATGTTAGGTATGCACAGCACACCGATAAGAGACTGGATCCCAGAATTCCCAGGTTTGCACAAACTGATAATGCCTAAAAATAAACAAAAAACGTAGGCGTTAAGATTAGCAACGAATAGAGCATAGACTCAACAAGATTTTCTCAGCATGTAAAATGCCTATGACAGTAAGAGTGAGTTCTATAAAGGCAGTGCAAGAACAATCCAGGATAAAATTCAGAGCATTAATGAGCCATACAGGTACTTTTAACTGCAGGAAAAATACAACAATACAAATCAAAAGGGCTGAGACACAATCTGCATCTGGGAGGAATACCGCAGCATTACTGCCGTTCCCATGCTAATAGATGGATCCCCATTACAACACAGAACTCTAGTGGATCAGACCAAAGGTTAATCTAGAGTAGAACATCACTAAGTTTCCAACAGCGCTTGGAAACTTAGCAAGCATGACAGAATGGTCTGGTTCTATTTGTCCCTTGCTCCTTTCCTCTGTCAAAACGGTTTATTTGTACCCTGTGTTTTCTGTTAGCAGTCAGTATAAAGCTTGATTTGTGACAAATCATGTGTTCTTAAAAGGTCAACAATATCCCACCTGGCTTCTTTAACTCTGGGGTATATCCCCCCTAGATTTTTAATCTAATTAATCCTCAAACTTTCTCTCATATAACCTTGATTTGGCTCAATTCTTCAGATACCCACCCTCCGCCACCCCCAAGTGTTTTCCATAATTATTCCATAATCATTAATCTGGGAAAGTATCAATAATTCATGTCCAATTACACAGAAGAATGGAATCTCAGGCATTTAAGAAGACACTGTTAGCACATTTCAATCCTATATTCAAAAGGCAGTCTGATTTGAATATGGGATAGTCCGGTCTTCATATACTCAAACCAGACTATCCAATATTCAAACCAGACTGCCATTTTAAAAAAAATCAAGGCAAAATGTTCAAGATGATGGATTTTGCAACCAACAAAAACCTCATGCCCCGCCAACAATCAAACCAAGTTCCTTTAACATTTACTTAATTTATGTTTCCAAAGCTGACATGGAAACCTTACCTGCCCATGATCGAAATGCCGCTACAATTCCCATTTTGCTTGCGGACAGCCGGGCTTCTCTGTCTTCTCTGAGGCAGAAGAAAAGATTATGCAACCATACTGAATGTTCATGCTCTATTATCCATTAATCAGGTTAGCTACCACGAATGTCTGACATCTTAAAAGAAGCACCAAATAATTCTTTCCTACAAACATGTTACTTACAAAAAATTGCTCAAGCAGCATTCAAAACACACCATGTTCACAACTGGACACAAATATTCTGCCCGGCTGTATCTGTTCACCAGCAATGTTATCAATGCAACCCAAGCTCACATTCAGGCCAGAAAAGACAAGTAAGACAAATGGTAATGTAAATTTACCAATCCAATGTCAAAGTTTTAAATAAATACCTTACGCCCAAAGTCTACTAAAGCACAATTACTTACTTAAGCTGTCCCTCTGCAGTGTCTGGATTGTGCCTGTAGTGAAAGTCAGTGTATGGAGCTAAAATCCTCTGCAGAGAGGAAGCAAAAGGTTAGAGTCATTATTTGTTCCATCATGGTACAGTGTTTTTGCTGTCTAGTGCCTGATGTTGCGCTGTTAATCTAAAAACAATTAAAACACTGTGTCTTCTTTCAAAGTACAGGCTAACTGCATTTCTTATTAGTCATCATAAATGATTATAAAGGAAGATCTTACAGATCATCTACTGTACGGCATAACACAAGGCATGCAATTTTCACTAACTGATATTCCTTATCTTTGTGCAGTAGAAAATGTTCATTTACATTATAGCCATGGGTTCCTTCTACCTCTACTGGATTATGCTGCTTTCCTTAGATAAACCGTTTTGATCTAGCTGCTTTCTTTATAGGACTCATGTTCAGCAAAAGTAAAGTGCATAAGGGGAAATCTACTAGGAGGCCTGCTTCTGACCTCGAAGAAAACCCTCAGCCAACTGCTAAACAGATGTATACCAATCTAAGCATGATTAAGCAGAAAATTCCTACTATGGCCATCAGAATATGTTTCACAGTTTGGAGCTGCATTACCATAAGCCAGTTTGCTACCAGGCTTAATTTTCTTCTCCCCAGGCAGGTGCGGTCATAATAAGATGTATCCTATTTTCAAATGACAATAAATTTTGAAAAATATCTGCTATGAGGAACAAGTATACAGCCTAGGGGATGAGGATGGGTGTCGTGGTTCCATGACATGCGTTCCTGGGCAGGGCTTAGGACACCACGTATGTGTCTCCAAGCAGTTCCCCCTCGCTACAGGTCTGATGAGGAATAGGTATTTCTTTCTCTAGAAACACATTTAATCATTTTGATAACACTGGTCAACATGCACAGTGTCTCAACTATCAGCATGCTGGTTAGGTAGTTGAAGCTGGCCAGATAAATGAGAGATCACTTGAGCTGTAAAATGCCAGTATGGAGGAATATAGGTATGCTACAACCAGACAACAACATACAGCCCCTACCTCTAATTCGACATCCGCTCGCACATACTGCCGAGTCTTTGGATGATTCAGAAGATGCAAGACAGTTGTTATAAGAGCTTCATTTATGCGACTTAACTGGCAATCAATCACATTCTTCAAAATGGTACTTAGACCACCCCGAAGAGCAACTATTTCTGGATTCTGAATGGCTGAAAGAGCAGAATGATACAGTTAATGATAATTCTTAATAACAGTCATAAAATACTCTGTAACAGAATGACCATTCAATGTCTCTGACACACAGAGACATTAAACGTCTCAAGATTACACAGTCATGTCAAAGTGCTTTAGATACAGATTCACCCATACTAAAAAGATTGTAAATCTATCCCATCTTCAAACTCCTTGAGAACATAACACATTTTTGTGATTAAATAGTTTTCACTTTTGCTTCAAATGAACAACTTGGAATGTGAGTTCCACAGAGCTACCAAATTTTCAAAACGGAGGCAGACCATCTGTGTTTTCTAATGTAATCCCACTCATTTAGGAAAACTGAATTTACTTCTTGTTGGAAGCCACAGATTTATGAATCAAAACAGAAATGTAAATAAACAAGTCAAGAGTACCAGTGTGAGGAGGCAACAGTGGGAAGACTTTGGCCTCTATTCTCTGTTGCTGGATCTCCAGAGGAACTGACTGGCCACTGTGTGAGACAGGTTGCTGGATTAGATGGACCACGGATTTGATCCAACAGGCCTTTTCTTACAATTGTATATTTAGAAAAAGCCCAAATGGAAAAAATTAAATCCATCGTTATGCAATTAAGACAAGAAATATGGCAAAGGCCATATTGCAAATGGCTCTTAAGAACATAAGAACAAGCCAGCTGGATCAGACCAGAGTCCATCTAGTCCAGCTCTCTGCTACTCGCAGTGGCCCACCAGGTGCCTTTGGAATCTCACATGCAGGATGTGAAAGCAATGGCCTTCTGCGGCTGTTGCTCCTGAGCACCTGGTCTGTTAAGGCATTTGCAATCTCTTAAAAGTGAACCAAAAGAACCTCTGGGAAGACTAGACTATTAATGGCTATAAGTAAAAATAGCTGAAAATGTGGAGGGGCCCAAGGAACCATGATTACCAAACAACAGGGAGAAACAACCAAAGAAGGCTATCTGCAACATCTTCCCTGGAACTTCTGGCTGACTGACCACTGATGAAAACAGAACCTAGGTCTGATACAGCAAGGGAATAAGTCTGTGTTCGCCCATCTCAAAATTCATCCTTCTTGCAGAAGAGGCTAACCTAGGATCTCAGACCCTTGTAGGATAATAGCAATACACGCTCAGAACCAAAATTCCATCCCACACTTCTCCTGCAGTGCTCATTTCGTTTCCGCAAATAGCTATCAAGGAATTAGGTAACAGACACCACAGGAAATATGCTAGAGCCTACAGGTGAAATCATCTGGGGAAAGCAAAGAGAGAAACAACGTTCACAGGAATCCATGCTCTGCACTTTCAGCAGGATTATGGGGGCTACCCAAATGGAATCAGCTGGTTTGTGATTAAATTGGATTTTCCCTACCTCGGCACAGACTTTTTGGTTTACTGTTCTGCCTGTCTGTATCTAATTCCTTGCTTTAGAATTTCCTTCTGGAAAAAACAGATAGATGATCTGACAACTGTAGCCTACAAGGAAGCAATAAGAGTTAAGAGGCTAAAGGCACCTTTTTGTTTTTGTCTTCTTGTTCTATTTTACTAACAGCAACAAAGGAGTAATTTTTTAGTGACTATATAATACTTGAAACTGCTCTAGTAGGAGTAAAAGAACTCTTCCCCCCTCACTTCCTGGCAACCAGAGTTCTGTACCCTATTTCACAGTTACCGCAAAACCTCCTCCTCTGCACTTAAGAAAGTTAGCTAAATTTCGAGAGGGGACACATGAAACTTCGGTCTGCATATCACCTGTCAATCACAAGTCTATATATGTTGACTGCATAACATTTAAGTATGAGAAAAAAGTTTATTTATACATTTTTTTAAACTGCTATTTTGTAAACCATAAACTGCAGCCCACAGAACAGGAAGCTCCTTCAGACGAGGCTTCCAAGAAAACCCCCCACACTCTTCGCCGCTTACAAAGAAAGAACCTTTCATTTGATTAATTCTTATGGGATGGCATGAACAAGTTTATGCTCACCATGGGTGGCAAGAAAAAATATGTGATCTCTTACAGCTAGTGCTTTTCTCCTGTTCTATATGGTAGGAAAGTGGAAAGTATTGTTAACAGCTGGCTATATAAAATCTGATCTACTGAAAAGGGCAGAAACTAAAATCCATTCTTATAACCCCAGGGAAGCAGCTTGTACCAAAGGGGTAGCTCCAAGGGGACGGGGGGGGGGGTGCGTGACACACCAGGGGCGCGCACCTGTGGGGGTGTGGCGAGGGCGTTCCGGGGCAGGGTCAGAGGATACACCAGTGCACCGGGCACTTCCCCCCTTGCTACAGCTCTGGCTTGTACACTGTCATATTTTCCAGCTATTCATAACTGCAAACAGCAGCAACTTAGAGCTATCCTGACTAAATTTCTTAATAAAATCTTTCAATTAAACTTTACAAACATTCCTTTTGGAGTACAAAATAGGATAATAGGAGAACAGAACTGCCAAAAAGGCAAGTCAGCACAGACACGTAACAAAATTCTTGATTTTAAAGGAGGCATAATACATCCTGAGACAGCATTTTAATCTTACTAACTTTCAAACTCTCAGAGTTCTGAAGTTGCCCATAGGATGCTTTTTAAATTGGTTTACTACTGCAGGTCAACACTTTGCTACAGAAACTTGTTGATATACTATCAAAAAGATTAAAAGCA